>NC_045158.1:10540222-10637722 GCF_900700415.2 Clupea harengus | reverse complement strand
CAAAATCAAAATGTGACAAACAATTATCTGATTTCTTAGATATTTCATCACAGGAATGTTTTTTTGGGTGTTTCCTGAAGATTTCTCCGATTTCTCCGATTTCTCAGACATTCTTTCCTCCTGACTTAAAGGGCAATTTTACGGTTCTATGGCAGAAGATTCACTGGTGGGTTTGATTTGCGTGGAGCACTGGAACAGAATGGGTCTATGGGCTCCTTCCGGGAGATGACACCATCACCATACCCATCATGGTGCTATCCCTGCTGTGGTTCTGGCCTTACCCAGCAGATCATGACCACGCAGGGTTGACTCGTCTCTGTGGATCCCACCCGACACAGCCCATACATCGGCCTGCTCGCGTGGAACTTCCCAGCCAACTCCACCACACCACCAGCTGAGAAGAGAGGGTGGGGAAAGAGAGAGAGGAAAAGAAAGAGAGAGAGAGAGAGAGAGAGAGAGAGAGAAAGAGAGAAAGAGAGAGAGAGAGCACATTGTAATATAGTTGCTTGAGTGACAGGATGGCCTTCATGTAAAGCACACATTTTCATGTAGAGTCAAACCTGACACTTCTGGGAGAGGAGCAGGCTAATCCCATGCTGGCTGTCCTTACCATGTGAATCTGACTCATACATACACAGTTACCAAACTGGATTTTGATAGTTGACTGGAGACTTGACAGTACATACCTCCAGAGTCAGCGAGTTTGAGGTTGTTGGTGACGCCATCGTAAGTGAACAGTGCCCTGAGGAGATAAAAGGACAGCCAATTAGTCATGATGGAAAGCAAAGAAAGCTAAATACAGTATATGTCTATACACTGGACTCTCCCTATTTTGAGGAGATTCTTGTCTTGCACGTAACATTTTATTTCTCAAAAACTGATGTCAAAAAGTCTGATATGTAGCCTACTTCAGTAAGTTGTCTCTCCATCAACTTGCCATTCAAATGAGCCAATATGAAACAAACCTAAACATTCAAATTTAAATTTAAATGGTTGACAATAAACTAGACCGCTTGCAAATGTATTCCTCATAAACGTCACACAGCGTACTCTGCCAGAGTGTAGTGTGTGTGTGTAGATCAGCATACTTTGCCAGAGTGTAGTGTGTGTGTGTGTGTAGATCAGCATACTCTTCCAGAGTGTAGTGTGTGTGTGTAGATCAGCATACTCTGCCAGAGTGTAGTGTGTGTGTGTAGATCAGCGGCCTAATAACGCTGTTGTCAGTATGTCCCTCACTTCCACATGCACCAAATACAAGAGATTAATCCACCTGAACCAGCTTTTACTCTTTCACTCTAACTCCCTCTACATCATTCATAAATGATCCTCTTACAGTCTGTTTCGTAACAGATTCCTGGAAAAGGTTGGATCAGTTGAGAAAAGCACCTCACGAGACAGATAAAAGCCACATTTCAACTGCTCCTGTAGCCAACGTTTCACAGACCTTCCTCTCCCTTGAAGAGGCTATGGCAACAATGAGTGATCACTTTGCATTGTTGAAACTTGTCTAACAGCGAAGGCTTTGACATTTCTAGGTCAGGTTCCCTGCAACGCTAATGAACCTCAAGGCCAGGCTCTAGCTCCGGAGCAGACCACGCAGATGTTACCTGTTACCTGCCACACTCTGTCATTAGGGTTCAGAGGTCAAAGGTCACTGAAGTAAAGGGTCATGTTCCGCACACAAAAAGACGAGACCAAACGCTGACACACGCACTGCCATTCTTTCTCCACGAGGGAGTTTAAAACATTCCTCTTCTATGCATGATTGAGTTTGAAAACAAAAAGCAGAATAGAATACACAAAGATTGAAATAGGGTATGACAAACAATGAAAGACAATTGCCAAACCCAGGACCCTGTTTCACTTAATTCTCGCAATCTTCTTGTATGCGCAACTTGCCACAAAGCAAACTGCCCATCTTTCAAATTACGCACCAGTCCCGTAAGGATTTACCTAAGTCTACTAAGTCTCCTCCCCCAGTGCACAGGCTTCAGTTCCAGCAGCTATACAGCCGGAGGCTCAGAGACCACTTGATCCCTACAACTCAAATCAGCTATTATTACCAGTCTTCCCGCTGGTCTTGGCCATGTCAATAACTCTTCCCTGAACGGCAGCCAAGTCATCTTATCTTGATATGAAGGCAGTGGTTTAGAGCGCATTTTTCTAAGAAGGATAGATAAAGGGTTATGAGGACAGGCTTGTGAGTCTGTCCGGGGATTACCGCCTGCAGAGGTACGAAACAGTTATGTCTGAGAGAGAGAGGGGGGTAGAGAGAGAGAGGGAGAGAGAGAGAGCAAGAATGTTTGAGAGAAACACAGGTTTTAACTTTTTCGAAGAGCTTAACTGCGTGTGCTGGTAAAAGCCACTACTGTATTTTAACACACCGAGGTACTGCTTCCATTACACTGATCCCCATGTTGTGTAAGCTTGAAGGCTTGAAGTCTCAGTATTTAAGCACTGACGCACACACACATTTTTTTTCTCTCTGAGTGGACTGAGATGTTGGTGCAGTGTACAACATGCATTCATCAGTTTGTTACACCACTACATGCCTTAGACTTTAGGCTCTGGGGGTAAACATTTTCACTGGCATGTTAAATATGTCTCTTTGCCTAATCTCACGGGGTCACGGTGACCTAAGGTCCAGAGGATTACAGCACTCAAGCCCTCTCCCAGACACTGAACTCAGTGTGGAGACATGATGGAAAGCAACTGCTCTAAGCACCGCTATCCCCAGCACAGCGATATGTTTCCATTTGTGAGTGCACGTAATACAGACACTTCTGTCGGTATGCCATTTCTGCGATTTGAGAGCTTTGACAAAAAAACTCTATTTGGGCCTTGCTGAAAAGGTCAAGGTTCATGTGGGTATTCAGTGGGCACGATCAGAGAACAATGACCATTTCCTCCAACTAGGATTCCAGTGGCAGATGAGGATGTTGTTCCCGCATACCACAACCACTTCAAATCGACTCCATGCTTTTGAATCACTGCATGAGCCTGTTGCAGTTGTAGTTGTAACTATTCTTGTGTCATTTGCCAGTATGCTGTGGGGATCACTAACTCCTGCTCTCATAGCCGAAACTCTACATGTCAATTCGTTAGAAAATAAATGACAAAGGTTGTTGGTATGCTTGAGACAATCAGAAAGACAGAAGAAAACAACCATTCATACATTATGCAGGTACAGTAATATGCAGAGTAAGTAGACCTTACAAGTACACTTACAGTTCATCAAGGTTAGTCTAACTATTCAGCTGTGTGAGGACTGAGGAGCCTCAAGGCAATAGAGGTTAAAGTAACATCAATATACTACACTCAGTATAAGCACTCAATCAGTTCACATAAGAGAATAAAAATGCTTCAGTGCAGCCAGTTGGCCTCTTTTGGACTACAGCTATTGTTTACATGGATAACGTCAGTTACAACCGAGAGGTGTCAAAAGATCACTGCACCGGAATAAATCATGACAGTAGATCATGCATAGTTGGGGGAGAGCCATGGACACTGCCTGTGATAGAGAGGAGCCGCATTGAAGACAAAGCACTCCACAATAAAGACATCTGCAAGACCACACAGACAGAGGCGCTTAGCGATGCAATAAACTTCGACAAACATCACACTCCTCTTTCTCTCCAGCTTTAGGTCTCCATGGTGATATGATGTCTCAGTGAGTAGTAGAATGGGTATAACACTCTTTGTGTGTGTGTGTGTGTGTCAGGTTGTTTCCAGGAGTTACTCTCCCCCACGTAGAAACAGACACACTTCATGGCATTCGTCAACCAAGCGTGAAAATACCTAAAGTAACAAATTGAGTAATATGAGAGCTTAACCCCCTTTGTCAAGGAAACAGAATGCCTTCAGGCTCGGTAGCAACTGTCTTTCTTTTTAACATCTCTGTTGCAGAGCTAGAACATTGTACCACTGTCAAGCAAGGAGCTTAACCGTGCATGGAGAATATTTAAAAGCTTAAACTTAAAGGACAACAAAAAAAACACGATGAACTTCGCTTTACTCCACAGAACAAAAAAGCGCTACGCCTAGATGAACTCGAACTAGTCTAGAGTAGATGGATGGAGTCTTGCAGTGGAGATGGTGGTCCGGGTGGCAGGTCTGTGGGGTACGGATTGTTCTGTGCTGGGACTCACACTCACACTCACACTCACACTCACACTCACACTCACACTCACACTCACACTCACACTCGGTCTGCACTGCCAACAGGAATGCAAGGAGATTGGATTTCACTGCAGTTTAATAAAGAGGGTCCCCCTTTGGCTAGGGGCGCAAACCGCTCATTGAGAAAACTGATCTGAGGCCCAGGCTGATAGTTTGCATTAAAAGACACGACATGTCAGGCAACTGGTTCTCTTTTCATCTCCTTTTCTACACCGATGTGCTCTTTTGCACACTGAATGATCACGTGCACTCCTTCTAATGATGCAACCCAAACGTGTACTTCTACGCCACTGTGGATCACCCTACTAAGGATAGTACTTGTTCTCTGGAGCTGGAGTCTCATGGCAGAAACCCTGACAGGACAGACATACCAAGTGTGAGACAGAGCCAGCTCTTTCTGCAAGGAACATGTGTTTGTGTTTACATGGTAGATTATGTGCCATGAACACTGAGTTATGTCCCTGGCCCTTTGGATGCCCTGTGCTCCCTGCTAAAATGCCAGACCCACCACCCCTCAACACACACACACACACACACACACACAGAGACACACACACAGACTCTCTCCCAGGCCCTCCTGGTTCTCCTTCTGCCTGGTGCTTTCAGGGTGGGAAGGATGATGAGAGAAACACAAGTAGGTCTGTAGGCCGTCTGTGAGCTCAGAGAGTCTGGGGTTGAGAGAGAAGAGAGAGAGAGAGAGAGAGAGGAATAGACTGAGAAAGCCAGAGGGAGAGGGAGAGAGAAAAAAGAGGGGAATGTGGAAAGTAGGAAAAAAGGAGAGAAATGGAGTAGGAGGGTAAGAGAGGGACACAGATTGTGAGCGAACAGAGAGAACAAAAAGCGAATAGAAGGAATAAAACAAGGACGACCAGAATCACTAAAACACAGAGAGAGGAACAGAAAGTTGTAGAACCCTTCCAACCACGGAGCAGCCCTTTTCTAGTCTGCAATGAACTATTAGTGTTAGATCTACATTCCAAGACATACATGCAATCACAAGCACCATAACTCACACTGACACATGCAGTGCAACATATTACAGCACCAGTGACTGGGGGATGGGGTTAGGGGGCTGCAGCTGAGATGACAACTTGTAAACAGTGGATGGCATTCTTTTTTCTACTAATTAGACAATAAACCTTTCTAACTTGGCTTCTACCTTCTTGAGATCTGACAGAAACACTAATGTTGTCTGTATCAGGCCTGCATCAATAGGCTAACCTGTAGAGTGTATTTAGTTTGCCGTGTAAATCTTCTTGTCTTCCCTGTCTAAGGTCTTGAGTCCAGCTTCTCTTGGAAACAGATGTGTTTGCTGGTATGCATTTTTGGGGGGCAGTAAATGATTGAAATGTTTGCCTGATGCAGTATTTCATGACTAGATAGAACACCCTGGGTGACGGACACAACATTCTTCATTCCAGATGTGAGCAAAAGCCTTTAACGGGGTCGTAAAACTCATGTTAAAAGCTTGCCAGACCAAATCAGGAGAAACTACCTTGAATCCTCTCTCTCTCTCTCTCTCTCTCTCTCTCTCTCTCTCTCTCTCTCTCTCTCTGCATACCCATGCTCTAAACCTTTGCTTTTTCTCAAGCCTACATATAATTCTCCAGAGAGGAAGACAGAGAGTCAAAAACAGGAAATATAAGGATGTAAGCTCCTCAGAGTGTGTCCTCTGAGAGTGATTGACTGATAATATTTCCATTTAATAATCTTTTGTTTGTTTGTTTGTTTTCCTTTTAAATCATTAGTGGCGTTTCAATGTAACACTTTGCTTTGGCAACACACTACTCGAATGGTCATGTCAATGAAGCAACCTTGAATTTGAGTGAGTGTCCGCCAAAGAGTGAGGCAGAGAAAAAGAGAGAGGAAAGAGGGGATGTAAGAATGCTCAGCGTGTGCCTCTAACTCTCCCCCTTTTGTTCCCTGGGACCCCGTCTCTGCGCAGCTGTAAATTAGTGTCCGCCGGCCCCGTCCTGACCAGGGGCCCCAGTGGCTATTTATAGGCCTGGGTCGAAGCAGGGGAGGGAGCGGCGGACGAGGGAGAGGAGGAGGAAAAAGAAAGCTGGAAGGGAGATGGAGAAAGAAGGAGGGAGGAAATCAGAGGAGGGGGGGGGGGGTTAAACATCCTACCACTCACTTCCCCCTCAAATCCCTCTCCTCAGATCCAAACATGGGTAAACCGAGGGCTGCCAGTGTCGCAGCCTTACAGCCTGAAATTCTTGAGTGACAGGCCAGTATAGGACCTGAATTCAATTTCAAAAGCGCAAGTCTATTAATGCTGTTAATGTGAAAATTGGACGGCAACGCGCACATCTATAACTCCCCCTGTGACCCTGACATGGAGGAGGCCATTCCAAATACAGCATGACAGATCAATGTCAGGCCGGCCACATCTGCTCCATCTCCACGATGGCTGTACATCATCAAACTTCATTGAAACCTCCTCCATGTTTCTTCGTTTTTTTGTGTAAGGGCTTCATTCGCCATAGAGAGTAAGTCACCTGGTTGTGCGTTGAATTTCTGCAAAGCCTCTAAACCGGGGAAGCCTGGCCTCCACATCTTCCTTAGCACCCCCCCCCCCCCACATACACACACACACACACACCCTGCTGTCTTCCTGAGAGTAACTGTGTGTTTGACTCGACTCGGAGGGACACATGCGTTTCCACTCCAGCTACCTCAGCAGAGAGAGAGAGAGGGCCCGTAAGAGATCGTAAGCTCATTGCCATCTGGCACGGACTCTGCGTCCCACTGACTGCAGCCACGCGCCAAGTCTGATTCATCTGTGCGTAAACAGCGCTGGCAGACCCGCAGCAACAAGGGCTCTGAGTCACAGAACCGGGGCCCCAGCGGCCCGTCTCCACGGCCAGACTCATAAAGCACCAGACCCAGACCTCGGATCGGGAGGTTCTGAGCTCGACGCTCTGGTGGTGCCACCTCACCGGCACCAACTCAAAGCTCCCGCTCACCGCAACTTTACAGAGCACGTCATTCTGCAACGGGTCGCACACAATTATCTTTTCCACTTGGCGCCCGGTTGGGTTTGTAGTGTGTGTGTTCATTTGGAGTAATTAGTGGCCTTTGGTCTCAGGACATTTGATGTGAGATAGCGTGGTTTGAAAGTGTGTGTGTATGGGTGGGGGGGGGGGGGGGGGGGGGGGGGGGGGTTGTTGGGGGGGTGAGGTGGTGGCTGATGTCAGTAGTCCCCTGGGTAGCTATTATCGACAAATGGCAGCTATTTCTGGAGAGAAAGAGGACAGAATTAGTTCAGACTGTGTACCAAAGAGAGGAGAGTAGAGAAAGACAGGAAATGGTGAGAATGAGAATATTTTTTTAAAGAAAAAAAAGCATTGTGGTGCTGACTGAGGTGGAGGGAGAAAAACAATGAGAGCTCCAGGAGGAGGAGGTAAACATCAGGAAGACTGGGAGCTACAAGAAAGGAAGAAAGAAAGAAAGAAAGAAAGAAAGAAAGAAAGAAATGAAAATACTAAAGGATGACCTTTAAAATAACATGAATCGGACATTAAAAGCTGACAGGAAGTTGCAAACAGAGGAGGGTAGAGGGAGGAGAAGAGGAGGATGGACCATGGAAGGGAGCAATGGATCTTAGCGCTCTAGGCAAAACTCCCTGAGTCAAACAAATACAGAAAGAAAGAAATATCTCTGCCAAATAGGGAGAGGGGCAGAACTCTCTAACCAGATCCAGACCAGAGGACGGAGGGAAAACAACGGGAGCGGTTGACAAGCAGGATAGAGGAGAGGAGAGTGGAGGGGAAGGGAGGGGAGGGGAGGGGAGGGGAGGAGAGGGGATGGCTATGGATGCATAGGGAATACCTCAAATGAGGCATTCTCCAAAGATGAGATCACTTCCTTTGCACAGCGACCCAGAGTAGCAGAGCTGGTGCGTAGGCAAGAGAAGAGAGAAGTGAAAGAGCTTTAACGGTTTCTTTTGACCCACTTAACAATGTTTGGTCGAGAAGTGTTGGACTGGTGTGCAGTCTCCTAGTCTGTGCCAGTGAAAATCACAGCCGTTACCCGGAAATGCTGATTCACCACGGACCAGATGGGGATTATCACACAAAACAACATTAGAGCACGATACTAGCGGAGAAGGAAATGACCGCTGAGTCCAGTCAAGCTAACCCACTGTCAGATTCCAATGGGTACTGGTTTCTGAACAGTAAGTTTGGCTACATAAGCTAGCTGAGACTGAGATGTGTACGTGCTGAGAGCAATAAGTAGCTCACTGAAAGCTCACTGAAACCTGAAACAGTCCCCATCTACGAACAGCAGGTAATCACTTACCAACAGAAACAATTGGCATCGACCTGAGTAGGTGACTCAGTTGTAAGACAATGCCTTCTAACACAAATGGCAGCCTCTCCGTTAATATCACACAACTACACAAAATGCACAGGAAATCATAAAAGCATGACTCATGGGGAAAAGGTTAACGTCCTCCAAACACAGTTAGAACATTGCATTGTGAACTGACGTATCTACCAAAGCATCCCAACCCCAATCCCTGGCAGGGCTGTTTGCTGGCATAGAAGAAAGCTGTACACATCTACAAATAACATAAATCCATAACCTGTGAGATCATTAACAACTTCAACATGTGTAGCATTACAAACGAATTTTTCATTATCTTGACACATTCATTCTGTTTTGGAAAACAACCACCTACTGTCAACCTCATTACGATGGTAATTTGAAAACATTTACAAAGCTGTTAACTAAAACGTTTGTTCACGCCAACCTTTTAACATCTTTCCCACATCTTTTAATTTTCTCTAACATGCAGAGACATGTTACAGACTTGCTTGGGGGGGGGGGCAAGCGCATTTAGTCTTCAGCTGTTGCTTTTCATGGCAATGCAATTCTTACAAGGAGACACACAGAGAACCAGCCAAGCACACATAGAGAGAGAGAGAGAAAGAGAGAGAGAGAGAGAGAGAGTCATGTCTCTTCAATAACTGCCGTAGTTCCCTTGGCTTTGTGCTGTGTGTATGACGACATACAGACGGCCTTCCAGCAGGCATTCTTTGATGTCACGGTGCATCATTCAAGAGAGGCTGATGGATGTCAAGCAATGAAGCGTCAAGCAGATGCAGCTGAAGAGGCCAAACGGCAACACACATTTTTGGAAAGATGTTTGGCTTCTTGACCCCCCTGGTGTGACGCATATAAAGTAGTGGTACGGCGAAACACTTTGTCCATTTTCGCAAGAGGCAAGACTCAATTCATTTTAGCTCAACTGAACTCAAGGTCAACTACGTATCTTCATTTCTTTATTCTGTCTATTTAAATATATTCCCTTTATATTCCCATTGAAATGTCAGGCGTTCTGATCGGACCCTTTCCGGCAGAGGAAACGACCATTCCGCCTCACAAAGGGGAGGCCGACGGACACCGTCTGGCAGCATTGTAAAGCCAGAGTTCAAACGCATTGGGAAGGGCTACCAGTTTCCGGAGGAATGCGCACATAAACACTCTCTCACACACACACACACATACACACACACACAGAGGAGGATCCTCTGTTGTTAAGACAAATCTGGTGTTAACTCCTTTCACTTGGTCTTTAATTAAGACACCTGAGTGTGTCTGTTTTGTGTGTGTGTGTGTGTGTCTGTGTGTGTGTGTGTGTGTGTGTGTGTGTGTGTGTGTTTATTTGTCTGTATATGTCATTGGGGATCAATTCAAACACCCACATCTATTTAACTTGCAGGGACAAGATGATGTGTTGGCATCACAAAATTTCAAATCTCAGGTATCGACTTGATCAAAGCAATTACCCGCTGGTAATTTCCACCTTGGCTCGTAAAGCCATGCAACTCAATAAGTTCATTCCGTCATTTATTTAATATAAAAAGCCAGACAGCAAACCAACAATGTGCCCATTCAAGAGAAGGAAACACACAGGATAAGCTATTTTAGCCTAATGATACACCAGTAGCCGTGCACTACAGTCCTCCAGCCTTGACTGGCAGAACAGGCCATGAGGATGATTAAGCTTTTTGTAAAAAAAACAGCACATGCAACATTATCTCTGTTTACGGCCGACAAATCCCCTGGTTATCTTTCCCGAGAATTGAGCATGTTTAAGAAAGCATAGTTTCCACTGGCCTTTGACTTGCAAGGACACTCGTTGTTTGTTTGAAAACAGACTCTGTGGCCCCTTAAACAGCACGCTGCGTTGTTTTCTCCCTCAGCCCCTGTCCAGTACAGCCCACTTGAACTGCATAAATATTTTTGGTTTCCGTCAAGCAAATGGCAAGCGTCCATCTACGCAGAGTGAATCACTCAACATCAGAAATACAGAACGTTTGTTGTGTTGAAGTCTCCCCATGGCCTTTGCTCTTGAAAGAAATTTCATCCAGAGGTTGTAAAGCTTCACTGCACGTGTGTGTGTGTGTGTGTGATGGGGGAGGGTTGATGACAGTTTGGGCTTGCCAAACTTTGAGGTGTGTTTTGGGGCGGAGAGAGAGAAAGAGAGAAAGAGAGAGAGAGAGAGGGAGAAAGAGACAGTCTAAGACAGAGAGGGGGACAGACAAAAACTACAGAGAGCAGAGGGTGTTCACCAGCCTCCTGCAGGCTGCAAGGCAGAGTCAGTGCGGAGACAATCTGCTGCATCAGACCAAGGAGTCTGGATAAACATGTCAGTCTGTCTGTTGACATGGCCTTAGAGAAAACACACACTGAATGGGGTTTGTGTGCGAGGCACCAAACAAGATGTATGGGTAAACAATACTCCCCTTCTCTCTCACTCGCACGCCATTACTCACACATAATTAAGATATCAGAGTGAAGGCCTAAAACTACATATAATCTCCTCTAAAACACTGTTCACACTGTAAACATCATTTATGGTGGCTGAGGGTGCTTGTTACGAGATCAGGACCTTTGAAATGTTTACAAAAGGTGTAATTATTGGGCAAAACACTCTCCAACTCCCACACATCCCGTGCCACCCAAACTGCATGGGTAGAAACAGCGGGAACAACATTTTGCCATTCTGTCTCACGGAGAGCTCAACCCAGCTCCTCAAAATCACACTAGGCCTGTAAAACATCTCATCTCTATCAAACAGACCGAGAAGTTAAATAGATGATGCCTTTACAGCTACATCGCACCCAAGGCCCAATCAGCAGCCTCACATGCTGGTAGAACACTTCATCAGCGGAGGTAGGGTCTCTCCAAGCCGGAGAGGAATAGCGAATGAGCTTATTTCGCAAGTGAATGACATCTCCAATAAGGTAGCACACATACACCATATGGGGCGGGTGGCTTAACGACGCAGTCGAGCCTAAATTGTGCATTAAGCCACCTGACTATGGGCGGGTGGCGGTGCACTCTAGTAGTGCAGAACTCATCACAGCCGTTCCCTGAGAGAGGGAGCCTCTGTCGGGGTAATTGGAGAAAGCCGAGCCTCTCCTGCCTTACCTTAGCCATGCGTGAGTGAGCGAGCCAGGGGCTCTCTGTAAAGCCAGCGCACACCAAACACCTGGCCCTCTGGTGAAACCCAAGCCGTTTGGTGCCGGGGACACAGGTGGGACGCCTCCTGTGACACTTAAGACAACTCCACTTAAAGCAATGGCTTCTCGCTTGATCCGTGGTCAGAGCGGCCTTTAATGTGCGGCATCTGAGCGAAAAATGCCACGTTCCTAAGAGATCATAGGTATTATCTTTTGACTCTTCACATCATTCAGTGACTTGAAAGGATTCGTTTTTTTTCCTCCCCTCATTTCTGGTCTGAAGCTCTATGACTGAGAATCTTTTTTTTCTTGAACATTCTTCAGAGCATGAGAAACTCCCAATGCATTTCAATTAAGATAATGAGATAATTCAGCACATACTTTAAATCATTCACCACAATGACTCACTTTAAGAAGATCTATTATTAAAACAAAGCCATTTGAATAAAAGCCAATCCTGTGTGCCCACAGCAAAAAGCCACTTTAATGAAATAAATTGTTGCACAAGAACTTTTGGCCTGCAGGTGTAGTGATGTTATCTTGGTATCTATTACAGAATTATCTCGTAAATGTTCTAGACTATATCTGGATTACGTTTTAATAGTAAATATACTAAGCACTTCAACACAATAGGGGACTGGTGGATACATGGAGGTCCATATTTCATGAGTCACACTCAGTCTTTAAACAGTGCGCCAGCAGCTATCATGTGCCAGATTGACCTGATTTGCCACCTGCATCCACTGGACAGATGACCAGAGGATTTTCACCTATTTCAGGAGCAGGCAGTCCAAGACACACATCATAAAACAGTTTTACACATACCTCACAACATGTTCCTGTTCTGGTGAAAACATTTCAGTAACAGGAATTTTAAGTGTCACTTTTGTGATCTCTCATCCATGACTTGAAGTCTACATGATTAAACCATAAAGGCCCATGATACTTTGAATTACTGAATATTGTGGTTCCATTATCCTACGTCTTGGTTGAATTTCCTATTGTGACACATTCTTTAGAACGTCAATTCAATTTAGATTTTTCCACACCTATGACGTATTTCCAGTTTTCTGATCCTATTGCACCTGCATGTAAATTCGCCAAGTTCGTATAAATTAGTGGACCGACTGAAGTACAGAGAATAGCGACATGTTCCATATGTCTGGAATATCTTTTCGTACCGTTACTTTAGTTTAGTACCATTAGATTAGTTTAGTGCCGTTGGTACCATTACACTATATTTTAAGCTTCGCTTTGTGGCCGCATTACCAACTTCAAACCTGCATTAATTTCTGCCACCTGAACGCCATGTCATCCATTACCCTAATTGTCATTGTATGAGCACCAGACACATAATAAAAGCAAACTCTTCTCTAAACTAGAGGTAAGAATGTTAATCTCTCCAATATAGACAACTGGAAATAATAGCATCTACACAATGCCATTCCAAGCTAATTTGCTTGTGATTGGTAACACCTGTCATCCATTTGCCCCGTTCCCAATGGCATACACAAAGAAGAAGGATGAACACAGGCCATGCAAACTGAGGGTGGTATGTGAAAACACATTGTGAAAAGGGGAATGCAATCATCCCCTTTTTAAAACTAGGACAGTGCCATAAGCTATTCCTCTAGCAGCACAGAGAGTGGAAAGACTTCCAGCTGCCGATTCCTTCATCAGGATTTCAGTTTTGCTTAAAGTCTGGATTTCATTGATGGGCAATGAAAAATCATGAATTAAAAGTCATTGTGTATATAAAAATACATTTAAGAGATGCAGCTTCAGCCAAGATTGGCCTCAAAACCTCCACACAACTGCACAAGCCTCCACTTTTCCATTCGCTGTGTGCTTTTGTAAACACAATTCTTTGGCCCTAAACACCATCACATCCATTAGCCCAACACTAAGATAAGGGGGAAAATCTCTCAGTAAATTCCTTTGCTGTCAGGTCATGGGGAGTTGCCCCTTTGAGTGCTTCCAACATGGAACGCTGTTGTGGGAATTGCTGGCAATTCATTTTTTTCAAAAAGCCTGATCTAACCAACTGGATGCAAACCAGCACAAACCACCTACGTGCCATCTCGTTATTGGGGCAAGTGTCGACAGTTCCTCTGTGTCTCACACAGCTCTAGGTTTGTCAAAAAACACAATCATCTGTTCCAGTTGGCTTTTGTGGACTGCCAGTTGAGTCGGACCCAACATAATGTCAGTTCCACACCCAATGACAGCGACTAAGAGAAATGCAAGTACCTCTGGAGAAAACGGGTGTGTTTGCAGTTTCCACTGCTTGAACAAGCCTCTCAGATCCAAGCGCTGTAGAGCACAGCAAGCAAGAAAAAGATCTATGTAACACAGAATCCATACTTTTTTTCTGAAATACTGCAATAAAAGTGTGGCTAACTCAAAGTATCCGGATTGATTTTATTGACTAACTCTAGTCAAAGGACAGAGTCTAATGTGCCTTCTCAAGATGCTAAATTTAGCCATGGTCAAATTTTACAAGAGGAAAAGTAGTGACTGAACAGAGAAAGACTGTATGTAAGAATGAGTGTGTCAGGTCCCTGAGATGGAGAGAGAGAGAGAGAGAGAGAGAGAGAGAGAGAGATGGAGAGAGAGAGAGAGGTGAAATAGTCTGGTCTCAGTAGTCTGTCAACATCAGGGCCATTTCCCATTGAGTTGCCCCCCCTTGCTGCAAGGTCCTTAGATAATAGACATGGGGGCCTCAAGGCCAGTGGGGTCACACACACACACACACACACACACACACACACACACACACACACACACACACACACACACACACACACACACACACACAGTCTCTCTCTCCCACTCACACACACGCACGCACAAACACACACGCACACACACACACACACACACACACACGTTGTGGTGGGGCTGTCTGGAAAACTTTATGATGTCATTGTGACTTCTCAACTTGGTACTGTGGCAACAAGCCTCCTCAGAGAGAGGTTTAAAAATCTGTGAGGGAACCATCATCACACTAAAAACATTTATAAAGCTTAGGTACCTACATCACATCCACATCCTCTACTATTGTCCTACGCTCAACTTTGCTCCTCAAACTTCAGGATGACTTGTAGTATTCCTTCACCGGACTCGTGTTGCTGGAATGGCATTTGTAAAAAAAAAATTCCATGGTGTTTATGTGCAACAAGAAACAGAGCACAGCCTCAGAGCTGCTGTGTGGAGCACCATGGAAGTGGATGGCAATGGATTCTCTGCCTGTCTGCGGCCATTAGGGAAACTGCCTCTTGAGACGCAGCAGAGGGAGAAGCGATCTGCAGGGGAGTGCGATGTCACCATGGCTACTGAGAAGCCAGGCCCCAACACACACACACACACACACACAGAGGACAATGCACATTGTTTCTCTTTGAGGTTCAGAGTAGCAATGGCCAAGAGAGCTGGGGTGGGTTGCGTGTAAAACAGACAACGGCAGCTAAGAAGGCTCTGATGTGATGGCTTGCCCCATGTGCAGTTTGCACTGAGAAGTCATTTAGTTGGAAACCTGACTTCCACACCACACCCAGTAATGCTAGAAGTGGACTGAGCATTAGCCATTCATGAGGATGAGATACTTCAATCTATCATGTTCATGCAATGAGTCGGCAAGACTCCTCATATATCAACACAACTCTGTGAGCAAAAACCCACTGGCCATTTTTCATGAGCAGAGTATTGAGGACAACTGAGACTGAAGCTAGGAGTTCATGTGAAGTAATGCTGTGAAGCAGTCATAGGACCGTGTTTAAGAAACCATAAACAGTTTGGGCATTGATGCTTAAATGGCATTTGACTGTACAAAAAATAAAAAATAAGACCTTAAGACCTTAAAATTCAAAATAATTCTGTCAAGGAATAGACAATTTTAAAGCTGGTGAGTGAAATGTAGCAATACCTTATGTGGCAGGTACCTGAAACAGTTCAGGTGTCTTAAGGCTATTCATAAATGCATTAACTATTGTAACGTTAGGCACTCTTCGGCTGTCTACCTAGTACAGAATGTAGTACGGATTTCTTTAACCCCTGTGTTTTTAGCAAGACTGCCAACTATTTACGTAAGTCAACGGAATTATGCCAGTCATGTTTAAATCAATGTTTATAGGACAGCAACGAACAGCAATGAACGCTTTGTTAAATGCGTCTTCAACCATACACTGCCTTTACTTCTTTTCAGCTTTACATCGGGAGTTCTGCTGTATTATAATTCACAACGTGTCGTGTTTTCAGTCATTAAATACTTTACCAGTTGGTAGAGGCTCGGGGATTCAGAATGTCCTCCTTTGCAGTCAGCAAGGAGAGATTGTAGGTATCCAAGTTTACTCCTTTCATTGTGATCAAATCCTCCCTTAACAATGCCAGGCTACCTCAGATGTTTCAAGTCAAGAGGCAAACCTAAATCCGAAATATCCCAAAAATAATAGCTATGGTTTGCAAACTGAGTACACTTAGTTACTGCTAGGGACGGCTCTCGTTCTGGTTGGCAGGCACCACATAGCGTTTTCTTCTGCACCAGAATTTAACGGTGAGACGGGAAAACTTTGGAAATGTAATCTTTCGCCAAAAGCCCCACCTCCCGTCAAGGGAAAAAGTCGCAGTTACGCAAATCCATCTGGCGCTTACAGGAAAACTCACACAGAACACCTCACACGATTGTATGGTGTTTCTACAGTTATCCATTTCGTTCAGTATATGAATAAATGGACAAAATAAAAATAAGGATAAACCAGGCGAAACCAGAGAAGGCGCGGTCTAATAAATGAGCTCTAGTTTATGAGCATTCCCGTGTTGGATTATTTAACAAAGGCTATTCAAAACTGATTAACAACTAGATTAATCATTATCAATTATTAACCTGTACGTTCTTCTACTATTTAAATCCGTGAACGTGGGACATGTTTCTGATTTAGGGGATATTAAAAAGGAACAATACGGGGATTCACAGCTGAGGAGGATTTGGAGTCACCTATTGACAAACCATTGAGTTGTCAATCACCTATTGTGAAATAGTGGGTCTGCGAGCAGTCCCTGTTTTCCTGGCAGCCACTGATAACTCATGTACAGTGAAGTTGGCCCAGGGAGACCCTGATGGAATCAGCATGGGCAATTTCATGGGAACTGGTTTTGGGGCAACAGACCTCTTTCTAAAAAAGCACGGGAGGAGTTCAGTTGCCATGTCCAGAGATGCTTGTCAGAGCCTATCCTACGAGGACGAGGTGGATGCTTTGTGTTTATGTTTTAATGTAGACTTTGTTGTCCTGAGGAACCAATTTATCTGATAAGTTTCTCTCCTTTAACATACCTTTGGTCCTTTTGAATTGATCACAGCTGTGTTTGTGTAAGATTTTTTCCTGCAATTTTTTTCCTTTTCCTGCTATCAAAATGCTAAACTTTTTTTTCAGCCATGCACTCTGACCACTGAAAACAACCATATCACCTCTTATCACATGCATATATTCTTTATAAGTACCGCCACAAATATTGTCATTCAATATGTCTGTATAGCTACATTTCAAATACTGATTCAACATCATTCACATAACATTATGCGCATAATTAATATCATAATGGATATCATGACAATGACCTTTATTCCCTTAAATATACATATACATATATATGTGTGTGTGTGTGTGTGTGTGTGTGTGTGTGTGTGTGTGTGTGCGTGTGTGTGTGTGTGAACCCCAGAGGCTTCATGCCACTGATGAGTCACTTCTATTACATTCTACCAAGTACAGATGTTGATAGCTGTTGAGTGTTGAGTAAAGTATATCAGCATTGTGCATAGTCTATCTCTCTCTCTCTCTCTCTCTCTTTCTCTCTCTCTCTCTCTCTCTCTTTTTCTCTCTGTCTCTCTGTATGTGTGTGTGTGTGTGTGTGTGTGTGTGCAGTATCCACATACATGATGATGTATCATTACTAGTACATCTCATCTCCTGGGTCTGTTTCTACATCCTGAGGTGAGAGTTCAGCCAACCACAAAACACTCATCACAAAGACATGAGTCCAGGTCCTAGAACATCCCTGAAGTTCTTACTGACTCAATCCACATACTAACCTCGAAAGGCTTCAGAGGTGGTGTCTCTCTATATCTCTACTGAATAAGATTTGACATAGGATCTGTTTGTGTTAACACTGAATTCACACCCCACATCGTCCATTTGCAAGCTGGTCTCGTGGCTCAATGTTTCAGCACTGTTTTCTTAGATTTCTGATATCATTCCATATCTTGCAAATATTCATTAAATGGCACTGACAATTAAACATGGGTGAGATTGGTGTCCCAGCAGTGGTAGTGGATTATCAAAATAAATCATATTCCCCCGACTTTCCCTGTTTTCAGTCTCTTGAGAATCATCTTTCTTAAATATTAAAGGAAAGGTTATTTTCCAGTATGTGTGTAGTGCACTTCCTTGCATACATTCACAGCTCCTTGTAAGTCAGGTAGATCAGTTCTGTGGGTTTATATGCAGAGATACATAATACAAAACAACCTTTGAGAAGTTTGGAATGCTGAGATGGTCAAATATGTTCATACAATTCACCTTTGCATCCACTGATTTATGTTACCTGGTGAGCTTGTTTCTCTTCTGGTCAGGCCTAGGCTCAAATACCAACTTGGTGTTTTCACAAGCTTCATCTTAGCTTCCAGAACCACCAGAGAGGCATACCATAGTCATTATTCAGAACTCTAAGGAATGAAGCCAGTGTCTTCTTTGTTTGTGTACATTGATTTAGGGGTCTGAGCTGTAGAAATGCAGTGATTTTTCAGTCCACCCCCTCATTTTATGCATTTAGAGCTGACATGAAGGGTTGGCATGTGGCTGGGTTATTCAGTGGGTCAAAGGTGACCTCAGCACCTGGACATTATTCTTTGGCTCTCTATATGATTTTTCGTTACATCTTCCCTCTTGATACGACTAATTCCTAGGCCCTTTCCTAGTAATTCTTACAAATGATGAACATGGCATTGGAATGGAATTTGCTGCCAACTGGAGAAACCTTGAAGAGCCCTCAATGAAAAACCACTTTAGTGTCATTCATTGTGTTTTTTAGGTGCTTGTTCTGGTTTCTTGTGGCATGTTACATTATTCTGTATGGTTTGTTTTAATGTGAATTAGAGCCTTTGATGATGCTAGACTTGATTGGTTATGGACGTCTTGTACCTTCACTCTATCAGTGTAGTCTTTGAGGCATTTCCCACAATCAGCTGCTAACTGGACATCATCAGGCCTACTGATGCAGAGTGTCTTAATACCTTTCTGCAGCAAAGAAAAGGACTTTAAGAATTTTGTATAAATTACAACAGTAGTGATTAGTATACGAGGTACTTGAGATGGTCTTCCTTCTGGTAGGTTCTTCCATCTCTGCAGACGACTTCTGAAGCTCTGTTAAAGAGACTGGTTTGTTTGTCACCTCTGACCATAGCCTTTCTTGTTTAGTGACTCAGTTTACCCAAATTACTTGTAATTACTCAGCTGTTCCCGCTTGCCTGTTCTCTACCTTGTATGTCGCTTTGGACAAAAGCGTCTGCTAAATGACTAAATGTAAATGTAAAATAAATGTAAAATGTAAATGTATTTTGCTTCTCCATTCTGAGCTCTGTACATCAGTTGTTGTGATAATGTCATACTTTTATACATGAAAGAACCTCCCTAAATGATTGTCAAATGTGCTGTAAATAGTGAATAGTGTTATGCGAACCTGCTGACTGTTTCAAAGTGCAGTGTTGCAAGCAGGTGAGATTCAGTATGTTACTGGGGTTTTGCTGTACAGCTGGTTCTGAATGTTAAGCATGGTCAAGGACATTTAATGCTTATTTATTGCACTTCATAAATGTAATAATTTATTTGTTTTCTGTATCTGTGTGTGCATTTTCTTTACCACAATGATGCTTGTGTGATGAATTCAAATCGACACAGTGTAAAAGGAACAGTAAAAGAGAAAAAGCTGATACATCTCCTGTGTCATTTCTGGTCACCTGTGTATAAGTTATGTCGGATAAGTTCACGTTCACATCCTCATAACATTACTGTCAAGATCTGCAAACAGTACTACATTCACTTAAGCTACGGTGATGGAGTCGCCATTGACCCTCATGGGTTTCAGCTCCGCCTGGCTGGTCAACTGAGGCGTGTTCGTCTTCTGTCCGCAGCGCATGGCGCAGGGCAACGCGCCCAACAGGGCCTTCCTGAACATGGAGCTGGAGAAGACGTAGACAATGGGGTCCAGTGCTGAGTTCAGGAAATTCAGCCCGTAAGACTCATGGCTGAGCTTCACGATGGTGTAGAAGGCGGCACAGTCCCACCGGCGGTATGAGCGGATGACCCACTCCCCGATGGTCGTCACCGTACTAGGTAGGAAGCACATCGTAAACACTACAACGATGGTGGCGCACACTCGCATTGCCTTGTGCACCTTTTCAGGTTTTCCCATCTGACGTGCCCTTAGGAAGCTGGAAATCCGGATGGAGCAGAACAGCAGCATGGCCAGTGGGAAGATGAACTCCAGCACCATCAGCACGCGGTGCATGGCCACCAGGAGGATGGTGGCGCGGGGCGCCTCTTTGTGAGGAGTGAAAAAGAAGCACTGGGTGTTGTTGCCGCTGCCCTTGATGTGGTTGTAAGCCAGAATGGGAACCCGAGGACTGATCACCAACAGCCAGACTAACACCAACACGAACGCAGCCTGCCGATTGGTCATGCGGGTGAAGCGGTGGTGAGGGTGGACCACCTGGAACAAGAGGGCAGAGATGATACAAAATTTTGATTTTACAAAGTCACAGACCTGCCCTCACCAGGGTTTACTTCACTTTTTCAACTGTTTATACATTACTTTAAACTATTTGAACCATTTGTCCATTACTGTTAGCTAGCAATTTCAATATTGATCCATTACTTTTAGCAAACTATCTCAACTATGTATCTGTTACTTTTAGCTAAGTGTTTAATTCTCTGCTTGCTTGTTAACTATAGCCAGGTGGGAGATGTTAGCTACAAATAGATACCTTACTGGTCATTATATCAACAAGATCACACTGATTTGTATCAGCTTAGCTTAGCTAAACTACCCCACACGTACCCCTCTGGCAACTGCAGAAGTATCTTCTGTGGTCAATCTACCCCTGGTTGGGAATCATTGCCTCAACACTACTAGGAAACCAACCAGTTAGTGTTTGGCATTGTCTTGTATCCTGTACAAAATGTAATAAGTGTCAGACAGGTTAAGAGCAGATTCAGGTTTATCAGTAGAAGTGTGGACACAACATAATGATACAGTCTGTTTTCCTTTCCTCACCTTAAAGTAGCGGTAGATGGCCACCACGGTCATGAGCGCAATGCTGGCCGAGCGGTTAGTAAACATCAGGAAGAGGTTGATCCGACACAGGCCATCTCCAAACACCCAGTGGCCCCTGAGCAAGGAATCGATCCTCAGCGGCAGACTAAATAGAGCCATGAAGTCGGCGAAAACCAGGTTGAAGAGGAACAGGTGGTTAGGCTTCCATGTCTTCAGTTTAAAGCAGAATATCCACAGGGCAACTATGTTTCCCAGCAACCCCAGTATGACATCAACGGTGTAGACTGGGGGCAGGATCACACGTCCCAGTTGTTTACCGACTGGTGGGCAGCCACCATAACTACTATTAGGAAAAGTGAGCATTTTGACTAATTCAATTAATTTCAATAAGATTTCCTCTTCCTCTTCTCACCTTCGTTTTTTTCTGTAGCAAGAAAGAAAACAAAAAGTTTAGAACTTGTAATGGTATAGTATTCATTTAAATGCACTTTTAAAGATTAATTGAACCTGTATATTTGTACCTTCTGACAAGTTAATAACATTCACTTATAAGTGACATGAAGACTTATAGTATATATTAAATGAAAAACTACAGACAACTCATATATATATAAATATACTCAATATCATATATAAACTTGAAATATAAACTATAATGAAATGTGTTTTGAAAAGTAAATAGGAACTTTCATCACATCAAATTAATTTGTATGTTGCACATCGAAAGGTTTGTATTAAAAATGTCAACACACGCATTGGTTAAATAAGACTGTATATTGCCACACTTAATACAGAGAATTAGATACTCACCAGTCATAATGAAAGCATGTCATTCATAAAGGGCTTTAGGGATCTATGACCTTTGTTGGCATATTTACTATTTATATCTCTGACAGGGGGGGGGGTTACAAACACTTGTAAAGACATACAGATTTTCTAGAGATAAATTAACAGGAAATGACGTACTAACCTTGTCTCAAAAATAAAGATGTTGCTAAAGCAGAAAAAAGCAGAAAAAAGCTGGATTGCATCATGTTTGCCTCAAGCACCATGTGGGACTCTGGATTGGTACTCTTGTTTACAGACAACTGTTGATTCACACCTTGCGTTTCTTATGAAACTTAACTTTAGCACCTCAAACATCAGGTTCATGCAGATTGTGGCTGTCAAATCCTTTGATCATCTGTGTGTTTACTTAAAAGGAAACTTTTGCATTTTTTTTTACTTGGACCCTATTTTTTTTAAAGATCTTTTTGGGTCCAAACGTTTACTAAGTACAATTAACAATCAAAATCGTCCCAGTATCAAGTTAGAACGCCGATAATTAACGGTATGGACGCAGCCTAATATTGTTTTTTTTTTAACTTAAGTGAGTTTGTCATTGTACACGATGGAAAGGCAGATTAGCAGACAGAAGGAGGCGACCCCCCTCCATCTTTGTCAAAATATTGTATTCCTACAGAATATACTGTATGTATACATGCATGACAGATTTTCCAGTTTGCAAGTGCCATGGCAATGTGAAATAAACCCAAATAACAATGGTATATAAACAGATTGAAACATATAATTAGATGCTAAGGTAGACTTGTTCTTTACCACAGTACTATTTACTGTTACTGACATACTCTGGCCCTGCCAAAGAGGGCAGAGTGATCTGGCCCTCCTCAGATTAAGTTTGGGGACCCTGGTCTAAAGTCTATACAGAGATGACATACACATACATTTTATTGAACTGAATCAAATGTGGGGTCTCTCAAGCAGTTACTTAAGTACTACAGCAGTTATTTTGTTTATTTTCCAAAAGCCCATTCATTCACTTCATTTTCTTAAGAAACCGGAACATGAAAAAAATTCGAAACTGCAGGATACAAAATGACGACTGTCACTCACACACTCTACTTGCCACTCTGGTACTGGTACACTGTGTAAAAGAGAAAGTGGCGTGTAAGATCAGTGTAAAACCCATTTCTTTTGAATCAATAAACCAAGGTTATTTACTGAACAGCACTAAATAGGAAAGTTCTTTTGGTTTCCAAAAATGTAAGGAGCTATACTTTGTGACTGTGTTGGCTGTAGACTAAAAGGGTGTGAAGCAGTAACACTAGATGACCACCTGTGCACATGCAGGACAGGGGTATATTATATTGTCATGAATAAAATCAATCAACCAATAGAATCAGAAATCTTCTAACCAACAACAGTTACTTCTACATGTATTACACATAACCACATAACAATTTGAACTGGTTTAACTTGGCTGGCGTGTGTAGAAGCAGATGGGTGCACACGTGTTCCTGAAATCACGTCAAACATTTCACTCGAGTCATAATTTTGAAAATTTGTGTGCGTTATACTTTCAGAAACTTTTTAGAAAATGATTAATTTCCTTCAAGAAATTAACCTGAAACCTTGATCCTCTAGATAGCAGCAATCTCATCCTTGAGCTGAGGTGTCTGAGGAGAGAGAAATTGGTTCACTGAAGTTACTACAGTGTACTCTCCAGACATTTTAGTAAATCTTTAGATTTATTCAGCATTTGAGAGAATAACTCCATGTAATTTCAGCAAATAGTTTCACCTTGTAAATCACACTGATCATTTGAAAGAGAGTTACAGCACATGCTTTGTCTTAAAACTGACTGAGGTCGATAATAAGGTCATATAGGTTGTATACCACATTCAAAGCCTCTCCTGCCACAGTGCATTTCAAAGCGGTCATCGTCGGGTTTGTCTGGGCGGACAGGCTGTTCCCTCGGTTTATCAATCCAAACGCACAGGTTATTCCCCTGTTCCCTTGGTTTATTAATTTGTGTGCACGGTTCTCAACATGTCTCCTGTTTCTGAGTTGTTTGTCTACTGTTTCTGAGTTGTTTGCTAATCTGTAACATGGCAGACATTAGTACATTCATTTTAAACTCAACTTTTTAAAAGGCTACCTATGACCAGGTCAACTCTCAGCCAATTGCTGTTGTTGCTGTAGACTAACTGTAAAGCAGCAAGCGCCATGCTGATAATAAGGTAATATCAGTCTCTTCGAAGCTGCATAACACCTCTAGCACGCTAGCTGGTAACAGGCTCACTTACTACAGAGAGCTCCAGCATTTGCTTGTTACTGGTATTCCAGGTTGTTTAGTTTCACTAGCTGCGGGACGTGTTTTTGACTGAAATATTCCACAGGGGAGCGGATACTTGCACGAGTAGATAAATGAGTAGAGTGAGGGCTGAAGCCACCATCTAATCTGTCATCCTAGTGGAGTTTGGGTTGGTCTAAACATTGACATGTGTCTCCATCTACTGGTGGGAATAATGTTAGAGGCAAGGCAATTATGTGCACACATTGGCGCTAATACCAGAAGGCATATTTACTTTGTGTCGAACAACCTCCATTGTATCAAGAAAATATGTGTTTGACATAATTTTAATGAAGAGCATATTTAGTCATCCTTTATGAAATACTCATTTTAAAAACAACCAAACCATTTATGATATCATATTAATCATATTCACACTTGTAACCTCCTCAAGAATAGTTCTATAACATTTTTGACTGTAAGGCTCGAACAGTTATTTGTTAAAGGTATAATTGTTCAAAACATGTTGTTGTTGTACTTGTACAAACACAGCTGTATAATCTTAGTCAGACGTTGAGCAACTGCCTCTAAAGTATCAGTCAGATGATCATTAGATTCATTATTAGAAGCAGCCCTATGTCTTTGATGATTTCTTGTTGATCATTGACAAACAGTAGCAATATCTTGACCTCTGCTTAATCACAACTAGGCCTGATATCTGGTGGTATTTTCTTCCTACCATATTGTGAAGTATGCTTTTACCAAAAATGGTTGGTACATCAGCCTGGTACCATCAGTGGAGGTTTTGCATACACTATGAGTATTATTACTAATAAAACTTCATTATCGGTTTGCCAAGTGACTGTAGTTCCAAGTTGCTGCATCTATAAAATCAGGACTAGAGTTAGACATTCAGGACAGGATTAAGACAGTCAGTATGTAGAAATAACAAACACACTTTGGTAAAATATTCTGTTAAATTTTAATAAAAGCCAAGTCAAACATTAAAATACTAAAACGGCAAAGTAGTTTTCCTACTTGTTTTGTTCCATTTTGTACAAATCACAGTGGTTTAAAAATATTACAAAGGATTATTTAAAAAAAAAAAATTGAACAGCAACAAAACATTCTGAATGTTTAAAAAAAAAAAAGCCTTCATCAATAGTGAAGCATAACAAGTTTATTAGAGGACACAAATACAATACATCCCCTAAAGGTGCACAATGTGTAGCAATATGGGGCCAAACTTGATTTCACAGTAACGGTGTGTAATATATATATTATAATATATATATATATATAATATTGTCTATTTTATTGTCCAAATCCAAGTTCAAAGATCAAACTAAGAACGATATCATCCAGGTAACAAATGTCTTGCCATGCATGCTGTGTAGGATTGAGACTATCAAAAGTATGAATGATTGGACAAATGGGCTGCCTTGTCAGACACTGGTATGTACAATGTACAACACAAACTGAACATCAGGAACTAGGCTATCTCCTCATAACACGGTAGTCGAAGTAACAATCTTTTTCACAAACATCAGATGATTGGTATTCAAAATATGTAAAACATCACACTGATTAGCCTCTTTAATATATCACGGTTTTTAATTGTAAAAATAAGTGTTTGTTATTGGATTGGATTGAATTCAATTTATTGTCATTGCACAGAGTACAGGTACAGAGGCAACGAAATGTAAAACATTGTTATAGAGATTATTACATCTCAGGTCATTTTATTCTGAGGAGGCCTGGAGTCGTCATTGACCCTTATGGGTTTCAGCTCTGCCTGGGTGGTCAACTGAGGCGTGTTCTCGCCTGTCTTCTGTCCGCAGCACATGGCGCAGGGCAACGCACTCAACAGGGCCTTCCTGAACATGGAGCTGGAGAAGACGTAGACAATGGGGTCCAGTGCTGAGTTCAGGAAATTCAGCCCGTAAGACACATAGTTGAGCTGCACAATGGTGTTGAAGGCGGCACAGTCCCACCTGCGGTATGAGCTGATGACCCACAACCCAATGGTCGTCACCGTACCGGGTAGGAAGCACACCGTAAACACTCCAACGATGGCAGTGCACACTCGCATTGCCTTGCGTACCTTGTCAGGTTTTCCCATCTGACGTGCCTTTAGGAAGCTGGAAATCCGGATGGAGCAGAACAGCAGCATGGCCAGTGGGAAGATGAACTCCAGCACCATCAGCACGCGGTGCATGGCCACCAGGAGGATGGTGGCGCGGGGCGCCTCTTTGTGAGGAGTGAAAAACAAGCACCGGGTGTTGTTGCCGCTGCCCTTGATGTGGTTATAAGCCAGAATGGGAACCCAAGGACTGATCACCAACAGCCAGACTAACACCAACACGAACGCAGCCTGCCGCTGAGTCATGCGGGTGAAGCAGTGGTGAGGGTGGACCACCTGGAACAAGAGGGCAGAAATGATACAACATTTAGATTTTACAAAGTCACAGACCTGCCCTCACCAGGGTTTACTTCACTTTTTCAACTGTTTATACATTACTTTAAACTATTTGAACCATTTGTCCATTACTGTTAGCTAGCAATTTCAATATTGATCCATTACTTTTAGCTAACTATCTCAACTATGTATCTGTTACTTTTAGCTAAGTGTTTAATTCTCTGCTTGCTTGTAGCCAGATGGGAGATGTTAGCTACAAATAGATACCTTACTGGTCATTATATCAACAAGATCACACTGATTTGTAATCAGCTGAGCTTAGCTAAACTACCCAACACGTCCCCCTCTGGCAACTGCAGAAGTATCTTCTGTGGTCAATGTACCCCTGGTTGGGAGCACATTCAGGTTTATCAGTAGAAGTGTGGACACAACATAATGATACAGTCTGTTTTCCTTTCCTCACCTTAAAGTAGCGGTAAATGGCCACCACGGTCATGAGCGCAATGCTGGCCGAGCGGTTAGTAAACATCAGGAAGAGGTTGATCCGGCACAGGCCATCTCCAAACACCCAGTGGCCCCTGCGCATTTCATCGATTATCAGCGGCACACATAGTAGAAGCATGAAGTCGGCGAAAACCAGGTTGAAGAGGAACAGGTGGTTAGGGTTCCAGGTCTTCAGTTTAAAGCAGAATATCCACAGGGCGACTATGTTTCCCAGCAGCCCCAGTATGACATAAATGGTGAGGACTGGGGTCAGGATCACACGTCCCAGTTGTTTACCGACTGGTGGGCAGCCACCATCACCACTATTAGGAATTGTGGTTGTGAGGTTCGAAGTTGTGGTGAAGTTTGGCTCTGGGAGCATTTTGACAAATTCAATTTTAATTAAGAATTCCTCTTCCTCTTTTCACCTTCGTTTTTTTCTGTAACAAGAAAGAAAACAAAAAGTTTAGAACTTGTAATGGTATACTATTCATTTAAATGCACTTTTACAGATTAATTGAACCTGTATATTTGTACCTTCTGTAACATTCACTTATAAGTGACATAAAGACTTACAGTATATATTAAATGAAAAACTACAGACAACTCATATATATATATATATATATATACTCAATATCATATATAAACTTGAAAATGGCACAACCTTAACGAATACATTGAACATTTTCCAAATGTGTATGGTTAAGAAAATACAGTAAGAAAATACAGAAAATACATGCTATAATGAAATGTGTTTTGAAAAGTAAAAAGGAACTTTCATCACATTAAATGAATTTGTATGTCGCACATTGAAGGGTTTGTATTAAAAATGTCAACACACACATACAGGTTAAATACACTGTATATTGCCACACTGAATTAGATACTCACCAGTCACAATAAAAGCATGTCATTCATAAAGTGCTGTAGGGATCTATGACCTTTGTTGGCATATTTACTATTTATGTCTCTGACAGGGGGATGTTCCTGCTGTCGTCATGCCTGTCTATCAACCAATAGAGTATGGAGGTTTGAAGTTTTAGTGTTAGCATTTTGACACCTCCTGGTTCCAAAGAAAAACAACACCAGCAAAACAACGCCAGTAGGAAACGTATGCAAACCGTTTGATGTGTTAAAGTATCAATCAATCAATAATACTTCATTTGTACGCCGCATTTCATACCAGGAGGTAACACAATGCGCCTCACAGAAGGCAAAAGGGGGGGGTTGCAAACACTTGTAAAGACACACAGGAAAAGGGACACAGATTGTCTAGAGATAAATAAACAGGTCGGTCTTTTGTAACTAACTGTTGTCTCAAAAAATAAAGATGTTGCTAAAGCAGGAAAAGCAGAACAAAGCTGGATTGCATCATGTTGCTTGCCTCAAGCACCATGTGGGACTCTGGATTGGTACTCTTGTTTACAGACAACTGTTGATTCACACCTTGCGTTTCTTATGAAACTTAACTTTAGCACCTCAAACATCTGGTTCATGCAGATTGTGGCAACAGATTGTGGTTGTCAAATCCTTCATCTGTGTGTTTACTTAAAAGGAAACGTCTGGATTTTTTTTTAACTTGGACCCTATTTTTTTAAAGATCTTTTTGGGTCCAAACGTTTTCCAAGTACAATTAACAATCAAAATCGTCCCAGTATCAAGTTAGAACGATGATAATTAACGGTATGGACGCAGCCTAATATTTTTTTTTTTACTTGAGTGATGTTGTTCCAAGTTTGTCATTGTACACGATGGAAAGGCAGATTAGCAGACAAAAGGAGGGGACCCCCTTCCATCTTTGTCAAATTATTGTATTCCTACAGAATATATTGTATGTATACATGCATGACAGATTTTCCAGTTTGCAAGTGCCATGGCAATGTGAAATAAACCCAGCTAACAATGGTATATAAACAGATTGAAACATATAATTAGATGCTATGGTAGACTTGTTCTTTACCACAGTACTATTTACTGTTACTGACATACTCTGGCCCTGCCAAAGAGGGCAGAGTGATCTGGCCCTCCTCAGATTAAGTTTGGGGACCCCTGGTCTAAGGTCTATACAGAGATGACATACACATACATTTTATTGAACTGAATCAAATGTGGGGTCTCTCAAGCAGTTATTTAACTACTACGGCAGTTATTTTGTAATTTTTCCAAAAGCCCATTCATTCACTCATAGGAATTTTCAGAAGAAACCGGAACATGAAAAAATTCGAAACTGCAGCATACAAAACGACGACTGTCACTCACACACTCTACTTGCCACTTTGGTACTGGTAAACTGTGTAAAAGAGAAAGTGGCGTGTAAGATCTGTGTAAAACCCATTTCTTTTGAATCAATAAACCAAGGTTATTTACTGAACAGCACTAAATAGGAAAGTTCTTTTGGTTTCCAAAAATGTAAGGAGCTATACTTTGTGACTGTGTTGGCTGTAGACTAAAAGGGTGTGAAGCAGTAACACTAGATGACCACCTGTGCACATGCAGGACAGGGGTATATTATATTATCATGAATAAAATCAATCAACCAATAGAATCAGAAATCTTCTAACCAACAACAGTTACTTCTACATTTATTACACATAACCACATAACAATTTGAACTGGTTTAACTTGGCTGGCGTGTGTACAAGCAGATGGGTGCACACGTGTTCCTGAAACCACGTCAAACATTTCACTCGTGTCATAATTTTGGAAACTTGTGTGCGTCATACTTTCAGAAACTTCTATATAAGTTCGGGGGGATGGGGTTGGATGGATGGGTAGTGTATAGCACAGTGGCGTAAGGTAGTTACGACAGGACCTACTGCACGCTATTATCAAGGGCCCTAGTGCACGCTAGTTACTAGTTAAGAGGTGCGTGCGCACACACACACACACACACCATTAGGCGTATATGTATATATATATATATATATACAGCGGTCAAAATAAGTATTGAACACGTCACCGTTTTTCTCAGTAAATAGATTTCCAAAGGTTCTATTGACATGAAATTGCCACCAGATATTGGTAACAACTCAAGTAATCCATACATACAAAGAAACCAAAACAAATAAGTTCAGAAATTATACTACGGTAATAATTTGAAATGACACAGGGAAAAAGTATTGAACACATGAAGAAAGGGAGGTGCAAAAAGGCATGGAAAGCCAAGACAACAGCTGAAATATATCAGTAATTAGAAAGCTATCCGGCCCCTTGTCAGTGCAAATTAATATCAGCTGTTTCAGTCCCAACTGATGGCCTTTAAAAAGGTGTCTCATTACCAAGGTGTCTCATTACCAAGGTGTCACACTGTCACGTTTCTGCTGAGCTCGCTCTGGAAACGCCCCCTTCAGCACTCACTCTCAGCTGCAAGTCATCAGCATCACTCACCACTCACCTGCACCGCGTTCACACTCACCTGTTTACTAATCCCCCACACCTGTTTACCAATCACCCACACCTGTCACTGACCCTACTTATACCTCTCACTCCCTTCACTCTGTGTCTGGTATCGCACATGACAAGTTCTTTGGATTTCCTGCTGCCTGATATACGGATGAGTATTACTAGTGATGGCGAAATGAAGATTCATGAACCTTTGAACCTTTGAACCTTTGAACCTTTGAACCTTTGAACCTTTGAACCTTTGAACCTTTGAACCTTTGAACCTTTGAACCTTTGAACCTTTGAACCTTTGAACCTTTGAACCTTTCCAGCTTTCCAGCCAGACGTGTTGAAAAAAGGTTCACTACTCGAAGCGTCATTCGCTCTCTAGTGACACCTGCTGGTCAATAAAAATATGGTGTAGAAAAGATTTTTTTCTGGACAGTGAATTGGTTCAATTCGTTATGGTACGCAAGGCCTGCTAAAATAACATGCACACAAACGTATGGTAAAAAAAAACGTACCTCCTATAATTCAAATTTCATTGTAGGCGAATACAACGACAATAAAGGCTTTCTTTTTCTATTCTTTCTTCTTATAATAGTTTGACCTATTGTTTTAAGGGTTGTACGGTGGCACAACGGTTAGCGATGTTGTCTCGATGCGTGGATTACTCAGTTACGAATCCTGGCCTATCTGGACTGAATCTTCAATATATGGTATAAATTATATCCCATCAATTGGAGGTCCACCACCGAGATATTACTTCTTGGAATTTTGCTGAGATTTCAGTTCTGCTGTAAAGATCCGCTTTACCCCGTTTGACACAACACTTTGGTAAGTAAACGTACTTAATCTTGGGAAAATATGTGCCGTAGATCGTAGTAACAGTCTTGAGATTGGAATTCTCAGACGGAATTGAGTCTTCGCACTAGCAAGTTCACCGTGAGCAAGCTAAAGCTTAATTCGAGTGTGTGAGCCTTCAGCTCCATATTCACATCAGAGTGTTGAGTAATTCTCCCTTGGGAGAAACTACACTCTTGAGCCTGCTCTGTTTAGAGAGTAGCAGACATCTGATTCAACACAGTCTGAGCTGTGGGTTGGATCATTTGTGAAAATCTAGTTTCTGCCACGCTCAGATATTGTTCCCAAGAGGATAGAAGTGTTGTGGTCATAAATGGGTGTTTGAAAAGGGATCTACAGCATTTTTAATATTTGAATTTAGAAATTGTTCTAGGTCAATTTGTAAATTATTTACATTAGATTGTGGAGATTCAGTTCTTGGATTTGACCAGTCATGATTCAAGACATAAGATTCCTTTAAATCCAGATTTCACAATGCTTTTGATAAAGTCAGATGTTAGACTGCTAAATAGACTGTGTCTGTTCACACAATAGTTACAGACATCTCTCACGCATACCATTTAATTCACACTTCAGGCACAGCCGCGCCTGTGACCCTGAATGGCCCATTACGCTGAAGTGATCAGATCCTAGCCTGGTAGCAGGAGTGGAGACTTTAAACATTTCTGTGCCTACACATTGATTTTCTTAACCCAAGTTAAAATCAGTGTATGAAGTGTTACAATTACGAATAATTGTAAGCATATATATATAACGGAACAAAGTCTTCATCCTTAGTGTATGGGTTTAAGGTACATGGAAAATAAGATGCTTTTTTTTTTTTTTCGGAAACCGTACGTGATCTCACAGCAGCAGACGACTGCTGTTAGATCAAAAGGGGGAGGAGTTGAGCTTCAGAGAGAATTGACCTTAATAAGGTGATAACTGCAGAATGTGTTTTCTCAAAACAGGGTTTAGCTGCTGAATTTTTGACTTCATCAAATGATCCAGGAGCAATGAATGAATTAAGGAATGCCTTAAATGGTTTGGCATTTAAGTGCCATTGGAATCTGGATAAAAATGGATTTTATGAGATAATTTTGCAACTAACTAACTGTAACTCTGTAAACAGATTGATTCCTTTCTCTTAGGGATGGACACACCTGTCTCCTGAACAAGCGAATGAATGTGTGTGTATGCCTGTAGGCTGGCCAGCCGTCGTATGAATGAATGAATGAACTTACAGGACTGTTTAACCTACATTTGACCACTGACTTTGTCTTTAAGTGAAATTGTTTGAATTGAAGGAGATTTAAAAACGTTTTATTTCTTTCAATCATTCCATTTCTTTCAAACATTCAGCTTCTTTCAAATCCCAACTCTCAGTTCTTTATTGGGTTAGTATGGGTCTGTGGCCTTTTCTTCTAGATGCAAATGCCCAGACCTTGCAGGTAACAGGATGATGTGATTTAAGCAAACCTGCTTTTGTCTGAGATTAAGCTGTCTGCAGTCTTTCACACCCAGTACCAAATGTCTATTGTCTGATGTGTTGAGTATGCTAACAGGCTTCCTGCCTCATGGAGATGTTGGCCGGTATTATCTTATTCTGAGATCTCGTTACAGACAGTTTTTAGGAATATGGAGAATAGCAATGACAAAAAAGGAAGCAGCATCTCGCCAAGGCGTCGAAAGGGGCACAAACTCAGACCACAGCCAACACCCTCAGCCATCAACCCAGATCAACACCTCTGGAATCCACAGGACCACGGCAACACCTGAACCGATGACCACCACTCCCCAGGAAGAGATGACGGGGACACCTCAAAGAAATGGCAATCTCCTGATATGCTAAGAGATGCGGAATGAACCCATAAGGAGCAAAGACCACAGGAGGGGAACAACTGAGAAAAGCCAAGCGTCACAGACAGTGGCGGTGCGTCAATACAGGGCGCAAGGGCGCCGCCCCTCCTAAAATTTTGAGATGAAAAAAAAACATTATATACCAAACAATTAAAATAAGAAATGTACTGTGTTAACGCGTTAATTGTGTGTGGGAGACCGTAAGCCCCTGTCAACAACCACTTAAATGTGACCAAATATAATATATTACCATTCGTTATCACTGAGATAAGCCCCTCCTCCCTGGAGGGGCGCCGGCCAAATGGAAGTCAATGGGAGCTCTCATACTTTTCTGAAACATTTGAGCAAGGACAGCTTCTCATTGGCGGATGAAAGTTCGATCCTGGGGCGCAAAATGTTGCGCCCTAACCAATGACATCGTTTCTTATTTCAACGCGACTGGACTATTCGTCGAATCAGAGACCTTTATCATTCCCTCACATCCCATATAAATCTCACGTATCTACGTGAGCAACATAGCTAGCAGAGACTTTGATTCTGTGAGTATGGCGACTGAAAACTCGGTGGTATCTCTTCGTGAAACACCTTTCAATCGACGATCAGATGTCGATAAAGGAGAGACTGAAAGACATGGGAACCGAAAGTCCGGATTTAAAAATGCAGCAGCAGAGCATGACCGCGGGAGGACGTACACCCGTAGCTTCTCCTCAAGCCTGTATACTAACCGGAGCTGGTTAGCTGGTTGTTCAGTGAGTGATGCGTTTTTTTTTGTTTCCCCTGCCTGTTGTTCTAAAGTCCTGGGACTGAAACAATCTGGACTGCAACGGGGATGAGGGATCTAAAGCACTTCAACGATAAATGTAAGAAGCACGAATCTTGCCGCAGCCATCTAACTAACAGCCTGAAGCTAAGCCTCTTTGGAAGACTGAGTATAGCAGAGCAGCTCGACTAAGGGTACCGAATTGGCATTTGAAAACACAATGAAGAAGTAAGGAAAAAGACACATTCTCTCAAGAATAATAGACTGTGTGAAGTTCTGTGGTGCATTTGAGTTGGCCCTGCGTGGTCATGATGAGCGCGATAACCCAGGGATATTCCGTGGCTTGGTGGACGTCGTTGCCTCACTTGACAGTGCACTGAAAGAGCATCTCGAGAGCACGACTGTGTTTAAGGGAACATCCAAAACAGTCCAGAATGAACTTCTTGACTGTATGCTGGCTGTTGTGAGGGAAAAGTTAGTGAGATTTGCCAACTTGAAAGAGAGGAGGGCTAAATTTCTTTACAAGTAGTGGGGCCTACTCTTGTCAAACACCCAATGTAAAATGTGATATCTCTTTCTGAATCTCTTGTGCTCTAAACCTCTCATGTGAGGGTGTGGGCACCTGTTTTATTCTGTACACCTCTGAAACCATTCTGCTCTGAACCTCTCATGCCCAAAGTTACAGTTTGTTGATGGTTGTTATTGGATAGTGTTGAGCACTGTGTGCTTGAAATAAAGCTTTGTTTTTTTTAAATATTCTACTCAAACTCTTTTCTTATTGTGGAGTGCTATTTTAACCGCGCCGCCCAACTGCACCCCCCCCCAAAAAAAATTCACCAGCCGCCACTGGTCACAGACACACACACACACACACACTAACACGCAAAAACACACACACACACGTCCTACCCCCACCCAAGGAAAGTCAACCCTTGCTTTTAAACAAAGGCAAGACACAATACACAGAGAAGACCACATGAGGCGAAGAACTGAAACATCAACACAAACACACACACACACACACACTAACACGCACAAACACACACAAACACACACACACGTCCTACCCCCTCCCAAGGAAAGTCAACCCTTGCTTTTAAACAAAGGAGAGACACAATACACAGAGAAGACCACATGAGGCGAAGAACTGAAACATCAACACAAACACACACACACACACACACACGGACACACTCGCTCACAGACACACACTTAACTGTATCAACCGTCAACCCACATTACAATAAAGTACGTCATGTACACCTCAGAAATGTTTTAAGATGTTGTAACAATGTAATGTATCTCCCATACTCCGTTATCTTCTGTTTAATCCTAACATTTTCATTTTTGTTTAGTTCATTTTAGTTAGTTATCATGTGAGTCCTTAAGTTTTTCTTTGTTGTCACTGTTTTGATTTCATTTCCCTGCTGGTTACAATGTACGTGTACTTATTACTTCTGAGAGAATGCCACATTTTTGAGACAAAGACTGAACAAAGCCACTCACTCAAGAAAAAGAAAATAGTTAAATGATCTGATGTTTAAGACAGACAGTCTTAAAAAGGGGGACTGAAGGGACCGGTATAAGATCATCAGAATATGCCATAGTCAATAATTCAATGATCTTATACCTTATACCTAGTAATTGTTACTTTTATTTGGATTTAACTAGCATGTAAACAGTTCCTGGGTGGATATACTTGATTTTGACCAGGGGAGTGAGGTGCGACATTGGTCTCACCTTCCCCCCCCCAGGTCGGGACAAAGCTTTCTATCCAGGGCTTATTTGAATAGACGGTAACACCCCTAAACTCAGCTTTTAAGAGCAAATCCTACAAGGAATAGATCAGACGAGTCTTAGGTGAAGCGATGAGTGGACGTTCAGGCTTTGTCTCCCTTGGTTGGCCACCACTGTATAAGATTAAAACCTGGATCTTGACTGACTAAAACCTAAGACTGAATCTTCAATATATGGTATAAATTATATCCCATCAAGAGGGATCCCGAAACATTTTTTTCACTCTTTGAAAGAGTGGCGGACGCTAGGTCTTGGTCTTGTGCGGATCGCACGGTGATGTTACAGTGTGTATTGACCGGGAAGGCGCAGGAGGTAGTATCAGCGTTGTCTCTGACAGATAGCCTGAGCTATCAATCAGTAAAAGACGCGGTGCTTAAGGTGTATGAGAGGGTCCCGGAGGCTTATCGTCAACGGTTCAGGGACGGTAGGAAAGAGGATAAGCAGTCCTACCTTGAGTTTTCACGGGAGTTGGTGATTACTTTTAATCGTTGGCGCACAGCTTCTAGTGTGGAAACTTTTGAGGAGTTATGCGACCTGGTCCTACTGGAACAGTTTAAAAGTTCAGTTCCTATATAACGGAACAACAGTCAAAAACAGTGGGTGAGGCAGCTGCATTAGCAGATCAGTATGCTTTGACACACCGCAGTGACTGGGTAAAGGTGCCTAGTGGGCCTAGGGAAGGTGCAGTTGGGCGTGGAGTCTGGTCTGTGGGGTCAGGCATGCCTAAAGTGAATGGGGCAAATTGGCGTGACGTAGAGAGAGTGTGTCACTTTTGTGGTAAAAAGGGGCATGTGCAAGAGGACTTGTAGGATGGCTGACTTTGCGGCAGTGAAATAAAGGCTGTGAGGCAGTGTTTCAAAGATTTAGGATTAATCCAAAAGGTTTTACTCGCCCGTGGCAGAAGGCAGACATCTCAGTATGGAGAAAAACATCGAAAAGGAAAAAAAACTCCAAACAATAATTTCCAATAACTAAATAACTTCAAAATAACAAAGACACTTTCAATAATCAAAAGTAAGCTCCATGTAATTTTCCACTCAACTTTCAACTTTCAGTGTTGGCTGCTGTTCACCTTAGACCTATCTCCCTTCCACATGCTCTGCTCTGGCATTTTACTTGCGCATAAACTATCAATAAATACATTCACTATAATAATACAGACAGGTTAATACAAATACAATCATGTTACATAATTATTTAGCCCTCTAAATAACTCCCCAGTAATCACTAGGGGTGGGAATTGGCAAAAATGTGACGATTCGATAGTATCGCGATATTTGGGCCACAATTCAATATTATTGCGATTCTTAACATATTGCGATACAGCAAGTATTGCGATTCGATTCTGCGATATATTGCAATTCATGTCCCCCACATTATTCAGAAGGCATTACAAAAAATTAGGAAAATAAGACTGCTCAACTCACTTCAAATGTCACATTTAATTCTGTGTACAACATTATCTTCTACACATTAAAAACAAGTGCAAAAACAAAAAATCCTGATTTCGCGGGAGCTTTTCCAAAATGTTGTGATGAAAGTTGCTGTGTTTTTCAGGTGTTTGTTGATGAAATTGCGGGAGCAAATGAAAGTTGCGATAAAAAGTTCAGAATTTCCCTCTTTGTAATTATAAACGAGTTATTTGTTGAAAAATAAGTAATTCATAAACAAACATTTATTAAAGCCCAAAACCATTGTCCTCTTAATAACCTTACCAACATGCCAAACAAAAGATTAGCAGGACTACAACATTTAGCAAAATAGGCTTTACTTATCCACAACGAAGTGCACCACGGACGTGCGGTCAGGGAAGGCAGAAAAAAAATATGATAAAATAAATTAATATTTCTCTACTGATCTGTGCTATAAATGTAATATCTGCATGATTCCAATCATTTTGAGCATTTGATATAATCAAATCATTGAATTTGCGCATGTCCTGTTCAAACAGACAGGAGAAATTGAGACGGTGAGGCAGCGACGAGCTGTGCCTCATCTCAGATTGCGCAATCCCTCACAAACTGGGTTGAGCGCATGCGTAGAAACTATTTAGTCTTGCATAAAACCACTGAAAAAACACAGAGGGGAGGCAAACACTATCTCTGCCTCAATGAATTCCATCGAGAGCCCAACGGTCGGGTTTATGCTTGTTCTGCCGTTGCTTTTCTTCTACACTTATATTTGACCTTGACCGCGAAAATGGAAGATTCTATAGCTAAGCTTAAACACTTCTCAAAACTGGACTTTCAAACAAAACGTGAAGTGATCAATAATGGGAGACCAATGCCGGTATGGTTCTCACCCCTCATTCGCTAACATTACATTGATACAAACCGTGTACAACCGGTTGTGATGGTGAAGCCATTTTCATTTGAATTTGCTGTTGAATGCACGACAACAAAGCACCGCAACAAGCGCCACCTTGTGGATGTAATATGCAAATGTAATATTATCAGAGTAAACTCTGAGAAAAACAATGGAGAAAACACGAAAGTAAAACACATAATTATATAATTAAATATTGCAATACTTTGCGCTACTGTATCGATATAATTGCGTGCGCAAAATATCGCGATATTGAACAGAATCGATTTTTTCCCCCACCACTAGTAATCACATACTACAAACACCCCTATCATCCCACCACCCACGTCTTACGTTCCGTGCGCCAACGTTCAAAAGACCCTTCCGACTTTACGTCGGGTCTTCCCTCTGTCCTGACGCAGGACGTCAACGTGCCACCGCACGGTAAGAAGTTCGCCATTGTCTTAGCTATGTACAATGTTTGCCATGCGATGTATGGATGGATGGCTCTTCCGTGACGGTATGTTATATGTTTGTGTCTTGCAGATGCGGTGATTGTGGTGAAATGTAGTTGTCGTGTTTGTGTGCAAAATAAACATTGTGTTTGTATCTCGCTCTGGCTACTCCATTTGTCCTGTTCAAGTACAATGTTAGCGGTAACGGGCAGCCGCACCGTTACACATCCCCCCTCCCCTACAGACGATGGCTGTCGTCCTAGGGAAGAACAACGCTCCCTCCATGCAGGGCACCATCTTCACACTCCCTCCCCCTCATCCTCCGGGATGCGGGAGAGGAAATCTGCAACCCTGTTTGAAGCACCCGGCCGGTACTTCACGGTGAAGCTGTATGGCTGGAGAGACAGGTACCACCTGGTGATACGGGAGTTGGTGTCCCGCATCTTCCCCAACCACTGTAGCGCTCTGTGGTCGGTCTCCAGCTGGAACGATCTCCCCAGGAGGTAGTACCGCAGAGAGTCGAGGGCCCACTTGATTGCTAGGCACTCTAGCTCCACCGCAGAGTACCTCCTCTCTCTCTGAAGCAGCTTCCGGCTAATGAATGCAACCGGCCTCTGGGAACCGTCCACCTCCTGGAGCAGGACTGCCCCGAGCCCCACCCCAGAGGCATCCGTCTGGACGATGAAGGGCCTGTTGAAGTCCGGGCTCAACAAGACTGAGTCGCTGCAGACTGCCCCCTTCAGATCCTGGAAGGCCGATTCGCACTGCTCCGTCCACCCCACTCTGGTTGGCAAAGCAGCCCTGGTGAGATCTGAAAGGGGAGAGGAACTCTCGGAGAAGTTAGGGATAAACCTTCTATACCATCCCATTAAGCCCAGGAAAGATCTCACCTTCTTCTTCGGAGGTGTGCAGCTGCGAATGGCTTCCACTTTCTCCACCTGCGGCCGGATGACGCCATTGCCAATCACGTAGCCTAGGTAACTGACTTCTTTCTTCGCCAGCGAACACTTCTTCGGGTTGATGGTCAGGCCTGCTTCCCGGATGCGTCCGAGGACCTGCTTGAGGTGGTACATGTGATCCTGCCAATTGTTGCTGTAAATTACCACATCATCCAGGTAAGCCGCGGCAAACTCATGGACGCCCGCCAGAACGGCATCCATTAGCCTCTGGAAACTTGCTGGCGCCCCCTGCAGGCCAAACGGCATTACCCGGAAGTGGTACAGGCCGAAGGGGGTCCGGAAAGCGGTCACCTCCTTTGCACGCTCCCGCAGGGGCACTTGCCAATAGCCCCGGGAAAGGTCAATTGTGGAGATGTACTTCGCTTTCCCCAGACGTTCCACCAGTTTGTCAATCCGGGGCATCGGGTAAGGGTCCACCTTGCTGAGGGCATTGACCTGCCGGAAGTCTATGCAGAATCTGATGGTGCCGTCACGCTTTGGCACCAGTACCACTGGGCTGCACCAGTCACTAGAGGAAGGCTCTACGACTCCCAGTGACAGCATGACATCCAGCTCTTCCCTCAGGCCAGCCACCAACCTCTCTGGCACCCGGTAGCTCTTCCGCTGGGGGGATGTGTCTGGCCGCAGGATGATGTCGTGCTCCACTGCCGTCGCCCTCCCAGGTCTTTCCTGGAACAAGCTGGGTCTAGCAGCTCCTTCACCTGGTGCTGCTTACCTTCCTCCAGGTGGGAAAGGTCTGCGGTCTGTGAGGTGGTCTTGACCGGGAAAAACTGCTCCTCCGGCTCCTCTACCTCGATCACAGCTCGGACAAACAACTGTGTCTCCATTTGTTCTCTGAATGCCTGTGGCACCTCCCTGTATGCAAACAGGAGGTATGGCAGCCACTCATCCCAATCCTTTCCCGTCTGTGAGACAAAGCGGCGGAGCATGGTTTTGGAGGTTAGGTTAAACCGTTCCACTAACCCGTCTGTTTGGGGGTGATAAGGTGTGGTCTTAATGCCTTTAATGCCTAAGAGACTATACACTTGTCTCAGAAGTAGGGACAGAAAATTAGTGCCCTGATCTGTCACTATCTCTCTCGGCACCCCCACCCGTGAGAATAGCTGTACCAAGCAATTGGCTACCTGTCTCGCCTTGATGTTCCTAAGGGGAAATGCTTCAGGGTATCTCGTGGCATAGTCGCACACTACTAAGATGTATTGGTACCCCCCATTACTTCTTTCTAATGGGCCGACTATATCCATCCCAATACGTGCAAAGGGAGTATGGATGATCGGAAGAGGATGTAGATGTGCCCGTGGGACAGCTCTGCCTGATGTTAGCTGACACTCTGAACATGTCCGGACAAACTCTGATACATCCGTGTACATATTGGGCCAACTAAACCGGCTACCAACTCTGGCAAGAGTTTTGTATCTCCCTAGATGTCCTGACCATGGGATAGAATGGGCTAGTGTCATCACTTTCTGCCTCATGGGGCCTGGCAACACCAATGTCTCAATCCCTCCTTTCATTTGAAGCATCTGATTCTTCAGTATGTATCTCTCTTCCTCCAAGAAACTACCCGTGCCCGGTGTCTCTTTGTCGCCCCCTGTCGCTTTCTGAAACCATGGCTCCAGGGTCTTGTCTTGTACCTGCAGTTCACCAATGTTTGTGGGTATATCAATGTCCAATGTAATCTCTGGCTTCGGCCACTCTTGCTCCTTCTGACCAACTGTCACTCTTAACCTCTCTCTGCGTTTCTCCTGCCTTGACAAATGCCTCCTTTCCGGCCTACTCTCCACATCTAGCCCCAATTCAGCATCAACAAAAGGAAGTGCCCTCATCTCACTAGCAGCTTGTGCCCTAGTGACTGCATTACAGTGCTTAACCTGGGGGACTAAGTCACATAAAATTGGCAGATCATGACCTAACACCCCTTTATACGGCAGCTGCGGTGCTACCGCCACAGACATGAAAAAAGTTTGGCCTCTAACGGTAAGAAAAATCTCAGCAGTTGGGTAACTCTTAACATCACCATGGACACAACATACTTTTACTGGGGGCTGACCACTACCTAACTCCTCAGGCATTAGACTCTCTTGAACCAGTGTTTGTGAACTGCCAGTATCAACTAGAGCTTTTGCAGACTCTCCATTGGCCAGCACCTGAACTGTGTGACCTATGATGTTAGGTATATGTGGTGTATGTGGCCTAGGTGTATAGCAGATGCTAGTGTCCTGTATTTCCCTGACAGTTTGGCTTAGTGTGACCTCGTTTCCCACAGTAGTAACACTGAAGATCCTGTCTGCTGTTATCTGGCCATCTAGTACTTGTAGACCTAACATAGCTTTGACCACGACTCTCCCCACCCCCACTAGACTTACTTCTGGCTGAGCTCCACTGGCTGGTGCCTGGGCCCCTGGTGCCTAGCCGGGCAGACTGGAACACTTCAGCCCATCTGGCTGCCTCCTCTGCAGTTTTGGGGTCGTGCTCCCGGATCCAGATCGCTATCTTTGTGCCCAGCATATCCATATATTGTTCCAGGATGATAATTTCTGTAATTTCCTGTACCGAGTGCTTCTCTGGTCTGACCCACTTTATAAAGAGTTCTTTCAGGCGCACATACAGTTCTTTGGGCGTCTCATCAGGCAAGATCGATGCCGTGCGGAACTTCAGACGGTAGGTCTCAGGGCTTATGTTAAATTTCTTTAGGATGGCCTCCTTCACCAACGCATAGTCCCCTGTTTCCGCCATCTCCATGGAAACAAATGCACTGCGGGCCTTCCCGGTAAGCAGTGGTATAAGCCGTATGGCCCATGTTGACTCTGGCCATCTGCACGTCGCTGCCACCCTCTCAAACGTGGCCAGAAAGTGTTCAATGTCATCGTCCTTGGACAGTGGGTGAAGCTTAGGTTCCTTGAATCGCAGTTCTCTGGATTCTTCCGTCGCTGGCAGCGACTGGGGTGTACTGGACCTTGACGCCTCGGTGTCCTGACGGATGTCTCCCACCTGGCCCTGAAGTTGCTGGAATTGATGATTCATCGCCTTCCATCTCTGGTCCTGCGACTGCACCATGTTCTCCCATCTTTGATCTCTTTGCTCTTGCACCTGTAGTAGTGTCTTCATAAGTCCTGCCAGCTCTGCCACTGCCCCTTCTGCTGACTTTGTAGATGGTGTGTCCTCATCTCCATCTGCTGGCTTAGAGGTGATGTCCACCTCCTCCTCTGGCTGGGAACGGGCCTCTGCCTCCTTGGCTGGTTTAGTTTTAGGTGGCATCTTGAACACTGCCCCCTATTGAGGCGCTCCAGTTTCTTCTGACACCAATTGTAGGATGGCTGACTTTGCGGCAGTGAAATAAAGGCTGTGAGGCAGTGTTTCAAAGATTTAGGATTAATCCAAAAGGTTTTACTCGCCCGTGGCAGAAGGCAGACATCTCAGTATGGAGAAAAACATCGAAAAGGAAAAAAAAACTCCAAACAATAATTTCCAATAACTAAATAACTTCAAAATAACAAAGACACTTTCAATAATCAAAAGTAAGCTCCATGTAATTTTCCACTCAACTTTCAGAGGTTTTGGCTGCTGTTCACCTTAGACCTCCCTTCCACATGCTCTGCTCTGGCATTTTACTTGCGCAGGCTAAACCATTTTACCTATCCTAAATCAATTATCTTTAAAATAATACCTATTCTGCCTAACTATCAATAAATACATTCACTATAATAATACAGACAGGTTAATACAAATACAATCATGTTACATAATTATTTAGCCCTCTAAATAACTCCCCAGTAATCACATACTACAAACACCCCTATCATCCCACCACCCACGTCTTACGTCCCGTGCGCCAACGTTCAAAAGACCCTTCCGACTTTACGTCGGGTCTTCCCTCTGTCCTGACGCAGGACGTCAACGTGCCACCGCACGGTAAGAAGTTCGCCATTGTCTTAGCTATGTACAATGTTTGCCATGCGATGTATGGATGGATGACTCTTCCGTGACGGTGTGTTATATGTTTGTGTCTTGCAGATGCGGTGATTGTGGTGAAATGTAGTTGTCGTGTTTGTGTGCAAAATAAACATTGTGTTTGTATCACGCTCTGGCTACTCCATTTGTCCTGTTCAAGTACAATGTTAGCGGTAACGGGCAGCCGCACCGTTACAGGACTGTTATGCTCTTAAGAACCGGAATAAACCGATGAGTGTAGAGTCGGCTGCGTTATCCGCTCCAGTGGTAAGGGTGGTTCTGGATCAACGTTCTCGTCAGGTGTGTGAGAAAGGTCCTGGTGATTATTTGCCTTTTGTATCAGCCGGTTTCGTTTCCTTGACAAGAGACAGTGAGAAGGTGCCGGTTAAAATCCTAAGAGATACCGGCGCATTAAGTTAATTTATTCTGGCGTCAGTTCTCCCTTTCTCAGAGCAGTCTGATACTGGCGAGACGGCACTGGTACAGGGTATGGGATTGTCTGTGGTGTCTGCTCCAGTGCACCGACTGCAGCTGTTCTCAGATTTGGTGCAGGGGGAAGTGTGCCTCGCAGTGCGCCCGGCGTTTCCGGTGGAAGGAGTCCAGCTTGTTCTTGGGAATAGGCTAGCTGGTGGGCATGTATGGTCGGATGTTCCTCCAAGCACGGTGGTGGGTTCTCCCCCTCGGTGAGTGGCAGTGACGGAGAGGGAAGAGTCTCATGGTTTGATCCGGCAGGTTAAGGTGAAAGAGTGTCTGTATATCAGGCGTGTGTGTGTGTAAGGTAGTGTCTGTGCATCAGGCCTGCTGGGGTGTGAGTTAGTGTCTGTTTATCAGGCAAGTAAGGTAGTGTCTGTGTATCAGGCCTGCTGGGGTGTGAGTTAGTGTCTTTATCAGGCATGTTGGTGTGAAAGGTGTTGTCTGTGATTCAGGCATATCAGGGTGACTCAGGCCCTGTTGTGTAGTGCATCGGTTCCCAAACTGGGGTACGCGAAGTGGTTCAGGGGGTACGCGGGGAGAAAATCTCCGCGATAACAAAAAACGGACGGAATTCGCAGAATGTACCGTTTGAAACAGAATTGCAACTTTTGTGCATCAAAATCGCCCAAATTCCCCTGTATTTTGTCCTGCAAGGCTGTATTTCTTTCTTATAAACACAAAAACGATCGCAACGATGAACAAGCATTAATTAGAAAACAAAACCACTGAAAAAATGTCACGTCTGTGCTGAACTCCGTTCCGGCCACGCCCCCCTATTCAACACAGACCTCTGTAGCCTGTCAAATGAATTCGCTCATCTTCCCAATCGCCTGCAAATAATGTTTTTTTTAGTCTTCTGTTCTGTTGATGGCTGGCAAACAACAACCTTAGAAGGTTTGGGTCACTTGTGGCACATATTATTCACTAATTTTAAGCCATCAATCTACCTCTGGGTGAACAAAATTAGCCGAAACGGACGTACGCAGCTGGAGATTAAATGTCTGAAGGGGTACGGGACTGTAAAAAGTTTGGGAACCACTGGTGTAGTGCTTGTGGCTTGGTGTTATTTTTTACTTGTGTGGTGTTAATCTCTTCTCTTCCTCATGCAGGGTACTACCCGGATCCTGGTGCTGCGGTTTAGGGGGGGTGTTGCTCACAGGTGGAATAGCCGTTCTGGAAAAGTTTATTTTTGTTGTCGTGGTTCCGGCTAGAACCCCGTTCTTATGGGGGGGGGGGGGTGACGACCCCGCCTCTTTTGGGTTGCTGGGCGGGCTGTTTGTCTGTCTCTGTGTTGTGTTACAGATGACCCGCAGGTCTGTTGGCTCGTCAGTTATTGGGAACACCTGGGACCGGTGTTCCCAGTACTATAAGAGCCAGTCACCCTGATTCATCGAGAGATTGCCACGGAGATCCTGACGGATATTCAGAGGGAGATTAAGGACGCGCTACTTGCGCAATGCTCATCGCTACGTACTTGCTAAGATACAACATTCCACCTACTGCCCTAGCATGCATACCTACATGACATCCCTGCTGATCCACTGACTGTCCCCACCTCACTGTAGTCTTGCCTGGTCATATGACCGTAGTTGATAATAAAGTAATACTGTTTTGGAGTTAAGCTCTGTGTGAATCTCTGTTATTTGCCATGGCTGTGAGCCGGTCATGACATGTCAGTCAGAATGGTCCGCGTGCAGAGGTGGGTGTCTTGTAAGGTCAAGCAGAAAGGCCTGTTCCCAGGGATGAAACTTATTTTCGAAAAACAGGCCTACAGATGCAGGCCGATGGAGACAGCCAAGCATTCATGGAGGGGTCTCGGGATAGGAGATGCAGACAAGTCAAGGACAGGCAAAGTATCAACTCTGATATTTGAAGAGGTTGTTTTCGCTACAACAATATCTTGCACGCACAGACATTTACAGAAGGGACACCACTCTGCGCAGAATGTACAGAATATGAACATGCCCATATAAGCTTATGTGAGCACTTGTGTAATAGCTGGCTGCGCCCAGCTGCACTTTGGAGTCATGTGCATGATCTTGTTTGTGTCATCTCTCCCCTTTTGCAAAAGATAAAGCAACAACCAATTCTGATCGCTGGTCTCTGTCTCATTAATATTAACGTCTTAATATTAATTTATCTAACAACATATATTACCAACAATGTGTTGGATTTTACGGTCGAATTAGTTACTTCAGCTATTGTATTGGGAAAGTAGACAGGTCAAAAAGAAAGCTATCAGAAACACGAATAGCACTCTGACACACTAACGTAAACAGACGGTCAAAGTGCTGAAAGGTTCTTTAAAAACACTGATGAAAGGCACGATTTGTTGCGGCGGCACACACAGCAGCTTTACCCTCATCTGAAAAACACACACACAATCAAACAGGCGCTTCGCGGCGACCTGACTCCGAAATTATAACAACCTGTTATTACTATGTCCCTGTTGTAGTGGTCATCAGCTCATAGGCGATGATGAGCTATAGGACAAGGCAAAACGTCTGTCTGACCACTTCAACAGGGACATAGCAATAACGTTTCTTGCACAACTCCTATCATTCAGGGCCTGTTTTAGAGCAGATTGCTCAGCAGTCCTCAGTCTCCCAATTTGCTGATTGTGGATTATCACTCTGTAACATCCACCTTCGGTAAGGTGTGCACTGCCCTGCTATTGTTTCTGACATCTGTGACAGTGGCAACAGCCGAGTGATCCTTTTCCAAATTGAAACTCATTAAGACCTACCTGAGGGGCTGCATGGAGCAGGAGAGGCTGAATGGGCTGGCTATCCTGTCCATTGAAAAAGCATATCATGCATCACCACCTTTATGTTTGAAAGGCGTTGTCATGGCAAAAAGTGTCCGGGCCCCAAAAGGGGTCCGGGTGATGTAATATTGGCTTTCGAACGACTCTTGAGTGACAGTTGCTATACCAACGCTAGCATTACGTCACCTGGACACTTTTTTTGGAAGTGATAGACTTGCGCTGCATTAAATACCTCAATAACGCGATTTACCCCAGAGCATCTTGCATTATACTTTGCTACCTGAGACCAGCTTGCCTGTATTTTACCTGTAATAAACCAAGCAAAACAACCATGTGCTTGATGTTTGACTGTGTTAGGAAAGTTGTTGACTCGCTAGTTTGTTATAGTATCAAAGTAATCAAATTTCAACCGGTTTCGCCGCTAGCATCTTGTTAGCGATTAGCAATTCCTCCGTTAAGTTGCTTTAAGAAAGTCCTTAATGTGTTGTGATTATTAGACATATCTGACGGCACCCACAATTAAATATTTACAAAACAGGGAATTGTTTGCACCACCTCATCAGAGGAATTGCTAATCGCGAGATGCTAGCGGCGAAACCTGTTGCAATTTGCTAATTTACAGGATACCAGCAGGCAGGTGTAGCTAAAACGGAATACTTCATACTTTCGCACGACTCTTTAGACTCTCTGACTGATACAGTCAGTTACGCAGTGTCCGGACACTTTTTGGCTAACGGTCAGAAAGCCTCAAGAGTCGTTCAGAATTGAATAGTTTTTTAATAGTTTCCATAGTGTATGTAGGATAAGCATATCATTGTGTTATAGATTGCTACTGACTATTTCCCTTCCACAAAATAATAAAAACAGAGATAGGTTTGCCATTTAGAGGGTATATATAGCATAAGGTACTCTTTAAACTGTAATATGACTCATCTTTGATCAAGGGTGTGTTTCCATAGTGATACTAACAGGTAGCCACTTCTCAGAAACACTAGTTTGTGAAAGACCTTGTGAGAAGGTGAATTCTCCCCCTCCTGACCGTGGCAAAAAGGGATGGTGCCCTTTAAGACTTTTTGGACTCCATAATGGTTGGGTCTGGGCTCCCCTAAGTCCATGGTTGGACCTAATTAAGGCCAAGTGGCTGTGCCCATTTAAAGGGTGCCTCATTGTTATGTGGGAGGCTGAGAGACCCACGACAGAGAGGCAGTGGAGAGGAACTATGAGAGTTAGTAGGGTAAAACACTTCCCTGTTATGAGAAGGTGTATGTGTTTTCTATCCAGTTGTGTGGACAGTGTGTGCCTTGTCTTTGTCTTAGTGCCTGGGCCTAGTTTGGGGCCTGGCTTGGGCCTTGAGCAGGTGCCGGTATTTGGGCCTAATCGGCCAAGCAGGTGCCCAGGGTGCCACGCACTTGAGTTCCGGGCGGTACGGCCTGAATGGTTTTGTTGGTTTATTTTGGGGGCACTGTGTTGGGGTTTATAGCCCCTTGTAAATAAATATATATATATTTTTATGACAAAACTACCATCTCCTGCACTGTATTTCCCCTACACCACCAATTCCAGTCGCCACATCCCTAAAAGAACGTGGGGTGGACGTCCGGTCCCTCACAGACCTTGAGAAAAGCAACACAAATATCCGACGAGGCAAAATCTCGGACAATTTTGGAATCCCTGCTGTACGCATTTTTCAGGTCTCAAAAACAGGACATGTCCAGGCAAAAGAGGACATCTGGTCACCCTAGGTAATATCAGTGTCTTCGAAGCTGCTATGGGTATGGGTATGCTATGGGTACTTTCATTGTGTAAAGTTTCATTTTGATAGGAGTAAAGGAAAAAAATTACATTTTTGAGGTGTATTTTTGCCATGCATTATTAGCACACATCTCAGATTGATGAGAATTAAACATATTTCCTCAACTAGGATTTCTTAGGACTTTTAGTATGTTGTTCTGGACACCTCATAGAAATGATCTATGCTGAAAAAAATTATTTTACAATTAGTCTGTCGTAAAACGCTACTTTGCCTGGACTATATGTCTTTGATGATTTCTTGTTGATCATTTACAAACAGCAGCAATATCTTGACCTCTACTTAATCATAACTAGGCCTGATGTCTGATGGTATTTTCTTCCTACCATATTGTGAAGGATGGTTTTACCAAAAATGATTGGTACATCAGCCTGGTACAATCAGTGGAGCTTTTGCATACACTATGAGTATTATTACTAACAAAACTTCATTATCGATAACTAGTTTGCCAAGTGACTGTAGTTCCAAGTTGCTGCATCTATAAAACCAGCACTAGAGTTAGACATTCAGGACAGGATTAAGACAGTCAGTATGTAGAAATAACAAACACACTGTGGTTAAAGTTAAGGTTCTGTTAAGTTTTAATAAAAGCCAAACATTAAAATACTGAAACGGCAAAGTTGTTTTCCTACTTGTTTGTTGTGGTTAAAAAATATTACAAAGCAAAACATTCTGAATGTTGAAAAAAAAACTTTCATCAATAGTGAAGCATGACAAGTTTATTAGAGAACCCCAATACAGTACATTTCCTAAAGGTGCACAATGTGTAGCAATATGGGGCCAAACTTGCATTACGGTGCTACATTTCACAGTAAAGGTGTGTAATATATATATAATAATATATATATAATAATATATGTATATATAATATGTAATATTGTCCATTTTATTATCCAAATCAAAGTTCAAAGATCAAACTAAGAACGATATCATCCAGGTAACAAATGTCTTGCCATGCCATGCATCTAAATTATGAATGATTGGACAAATGGGCTGCCTTGTCAGTACTGTAAGTACAATGTACAATCGAAGGTAGTCGAAGTAACAATCTCTTTCACAAACATCGGATGACTGGTACATGGTACATGGTCTTGTCTGTACCATGTATTTACCACTGGATGTCTGTATATATATTATGTACATCTACCAAATGCAGGCTATGTACAACACCTGTTGTTTCCCTTCCCCTTCTACCACACAACCCTCCCCCTTCCCCCCTTCCTATCTCCACCCGGCCGACCTCAAGCAGATGGGTTCCCCCTTATGTGCCGTGGTTCTGCTTAAGGTTCCTTCCTGACTAACAGGGAGTTTTTTCTTGCCCGTGTTGCCATTGTGCTTGCACTAAGGGGGTTTCAGGCTCTGGGCTCTGTAAAGCGCCTAGAGACAATTGTATTGTTATGGCGCTATATAAATAAAATTTAATTGAATTGAATTACATATATACGGCTCCAGCCCAACTAACTTATAAGACCGTGGCTCTCATTCAATGAGGCGAAAGGATCTATGACTCTCTGGCATCAATAAGCTCAATGAAATCATCCCTGTTGAGACTAAGAGCAGATTCATCATGCCCACGAAATGCCACTTCTTGCTCTCCCATGTACAACACCACACTAATATATTATTTTTAATGGTGACGGTTTTTAGTTACCTAGCTATTGTGTTTTTGGACGCTCATGGCAATTACTTAGCCGAATTCCTTTAATTTAAGGCTAGATGTAATATGGGACTTTGATTTCTCACATCTGCCAATTGCTTTAACCAAATTAGATAAATCTGCACACCCTGTGGTAAACCACGGCTTTCTAGCAGTAGTTAACTTGGCTGTAAAGCTAAATCTGGCATCGGCCTCCCTTTCTTTCTAATATTTAGCAGTTGCTCAAATGGCAACTTAACCAAATACATCCATTGTCTACTACGACAATTACCTCTGTACCTTGGCTGCGAAAATAGGCTACTGTTAAGCGAGAAACCTACAACGATATAACATTGAAAAGCTTTCCTGTCACCATAATCACGATAAAATATAAGGTACGCCACCTAATTAAAATTGGAATATAATCATGTGAAGTGTTTGTTGTTGTTTTAGAGAGGTTCACATCTCAGGTCATTGTATTCTGAGGAGGCTGTGCTTCCCTGGCGTCCTCTAGGTGTCCCCACTGGCCCTCATGGATTTCAGCTCTTTCTGGTTGGTTGACTGAGTTCCTGACGAGGACGGCGTGTTCTCGCTTGCGTTCTGTCCGCAGCGCATGGCACAGGACAACGCACCCAACAGGGCCTTCCTGAACATGGAGCTGGAGAAGACGTAGACAATGGGGTCTAGTGCCGAGTTCAGGAAATTCAGCCCGAAAGACACAAGGCTGAGCGGCACGATGGTGTTGAAGGCGGCACAGTCCGACGGGCGGTATGAGCGGATGACCCACACTCCGATGGTCGTCACCGTACTAGGTAGGAAGCACACCGTAAACACTGCAACGATGGCGGTGCACACTCGCATTGCCTTGCGTACCTTGTCAGGTTTTCCCATCTGATGTGCCTTTAGGAAGCTGGAAATCCGGATGGAGCAGTACAGTAGCATGGCCAGTGGGAAGATGAACTCCAGCACCATCAGCACGCGGTGCATGCCCACCAGGATGATGATGGCGCAGAGCGTCTCTTTGTGAGGAGTGAAAAACAAGCACTGGGTGTTGTTGTCGCTGCCCTTGATGTGGTTGTAAGCCAGAATGGGAACCCGAGGACTGATCACCAACAGCCAGACAAACACCGCCACGAACGCAGCCTGCCGATTGGTCATGCGGGTGAAGCGGTGGTGAGGGTGGACCACCTGGAACAAGAGGGCAGAAATGATACAACATTTAGATTTTACAAAGTCACAGACCTGCCCTCACCAGGGTTTACTTCACTTTTTCAACTGTTTATACATTACTTTAAACTATTTGAACCATTTGTCCATTACTGTTAGCTAGCAATTTCAATATTGATCCATTACTTTTAGCAAACTATCTCAACTATGTATCTGTTACTTTTAGCGTATATTGTAATTCTCTTCTTGCTTGTTAACTATAGCCAGGTGGGAGATGTTAGCTACAAATAGATACCTTACTGGTCATTATATCAACAAGGTCACACTGATTTGTTATCAGCTTAGCTTAGCTAAACTACCCAACACGTACCCCTCTGGCAACTGCAGAAGTATCTTCTGTGGTCAATGTACCCCTGGTTGGGAATCATTGCCTCAACACTACTAGGAAACCAACCAGTTAGTGTTTGGTATTGTCTTGTATCCTGTACAAAATGTAACAAGTGTCTGACAGGTTAAGAGCACATTCAGGTTTATCAGTAGAAGTGTGGACACAACATAGTGATACAGTCTGTTTTCCTTTCCTCACCTTAAAGTAGCGGTAAATGGCCACCACGGTCATGAGCGCAATGCTGGCCGAGCGGTTAGTAAACAGCAGGAAGAGGTTAATCCGGCACAGGCCATCTCCAAACACCCAGTGGCCCCTGAGCAAGTCATCGATCCTCAACGGCAGACATAGAAGAAGCATGAAGTCGGCGATAACCAGGTTGAAGAGGAACAGGTGGTTAGGCTTCCAGGTCTTCAGTTTAAAGCAGAAGATCCACAGGGCAACTATGTTTCCCAGCAGCCCCAGTATGACATCAATGGTGTAGACTGGGGTCAGGATCACACGTCCCAGTTGTTTACCGACTGGTGGGCAGCCACCATCACCACTATTAGGAATCGTGGTTGTGAGGTTTGAAGTTGTGGTGAAGTTTGGCTCTGGGAGCATTTTGACAAATTCAATTTTAAATAAGAATTCCTCTTCTCACCTTCGTTTTTTTCTGTAGCAAGAAAGAAAACTAAAAGTTTAGAACTTGTAATGGTATAGTATTCATTTAAATGCACTTTTAAAGATAAATTGAACCTGTATATTTGTACCTTCTGACAAGTTATATATATATATATACTCAATATCATATATAAACTTGAAAATGGCACAACCTTACCGATTACATTAAACATTTTCCATGGTTAAGAAAATACAGTTGAAACCAAATCAATGCTATAATGATATGTGTTTTGAAAAGTAAAAAGGAAGTTTCATCACATCAAATTCATTTGCATGTTGCACATTGAAGGGTTTGTATTAAAAATGTCAACACACACATACAGGTTAAATACACTGTATATTGCCACTCTGAATTAGATACTCACCAGTCACAATGAAAGCATGTCATTCATAAAGTGCTGTAGGGATCTATGACCTTTGTTGGCATATATACTATTTATGTCTCTGACAGGGGGGTGTTCCTGCTGTCATCATGCCTGTCTATCAACCAATAGAGTATGGAGGTTTGTAGTTCTAGTGACACCTCCTCTAGTGACATTTTGACACCTCCTGGTTCCAAAGGGGGGGGGGTTGGATGTATGGGTAGTGTATAGCACAGTGGCGTAAGGTAGTTACGACAGGCCCTAGTGCATGCTATTATCAAGGGCCCTAGTGCACGCTAGTTACTATTTAAGAGGCGCGCGCGCGCAAACACACAGACACACACACACACCATAAGGCGTATATGTATATATATATATATGATAGTTAAACTTTCCTATGTTGTTATTTTGTATAATCCATTGTATGCTTGTGTAAGAGACGAGAAATGCTGAAAGAATGTATTCTGTGAAACGCTCTTGCTGCAATAAACACATACTGATTTCATGCTTCTGCTCGAAATATTCTGAGCTAAAGGCCAGTTGTGGTTGAAACCACTTCTGCAAATCGATATTGCTACAACAATATCTTGCAGGCACAGACATTTGCTGCCTTCTGGAAGGCGGTACCGTAGCATCCGGTCTCGCACACGCAGACTGGAGAACAGTTTCTTCCCGAGGGCCATCAGGCTGCTAAATGGACATTGACACACTATCGACACTTTTGCACTCGTCACTTTACATACACTGTCACTTTCAAATTACTGCTTGTACTACACTTACATACTGTCACTTCCACTTACTGTTTGCACTAGCAGTAATATTTATCAGAATTATTGCACTACCTGCTACTCCCATTTGTCTGTAGGGTAGTATAGGTTTAATAGGTTAGCATAGTTTATTATATGTGTATTATATGTTATATGTATATATGTTAGTATTATACAGTATGTATAGGTTGTTATATGTTTTAGCATATTGTATTGTATATTTATCTTGTATATTTAGTAAGGTTATTATATGTTATTACATGTAAATTATGTTCAGAGTACTTGTACAGAGTGTATGTCATGGTATGTTATATTATATTATGTTATGTTATGTTATGCTATGGTAGGTTGTTGTGCGGTGCCTTGTCCTAAGAATTTCAGTGCCCAGTCTGACCCTGTGTCATTCTGTGCATCTGACAATAAAATACTTGTGACTTGTGACATTTGCAGAAGGGACACCACTCTGCGCAGAATGTACAGAATATGAACATGCCCATATAAGCTTATGTGAGCACCTGTATATAACCATGGAGTAGACGTGTTTGGCAAGAGCTCCAGAAACTTCGTTTTTAAAACCTCTTTTTTCACACTTTTTTATCTACTTATCAAACCCACTGATTTAAATCTGCTCAAAGACAACATGGGGAAGAAGAAGGGCACTCTCACCTCTTCAGAAGGCGGCAACAGTCCTAGCTACGAGGAGAATGAGGCAGTTGCTAACTCTGCTAACACTACAATTCAAGACGTGCTCGCCGCAATCAGAACTCTAAGTGAAAATGTCGGCAAGCGGTTTATAGAGTTAAACACCACTATCACAAGCCTGAAAGCTGACGTGTCGGACATCAACGCCAGAGTGACCACTACGGAAGAAGCCACTGTCTCTCACGAGAAACGTATTGAGGATTTAGAAAGGCTATGCACTAGCCTAGCTTCCCAGTCCAAGCAACAACAAGCTAAGCTAAGTTATATGGAAGACTGCGCTCGTAGACAGAACATACGCATTGTGGGCATCAAGGAGAAAGCTGAAAATGGCAAGTGGACTGATTTTGTGTCAACACTGCTTCCCACTCTTTTAGGTGAGGAGCATTTCAGTGTGCCTATCTATCCGAATTGACAATGCATTTCGAAGCTCTAAAATCAGGATGGACCGTAAGCCTCGACCCATCACAGTGAGATTCCATCACTTGGCGGTTAAAGAACTTGTGATGAAGCTAGCTAAAGATAGCTCCGGGTTACGATATGACAACTCTCCAGTGCTCATCTACCCAGATATGCCGCCTGACATCCTTCAAAAGCGTCAACAATTTACGGCCATTAAAGAGAAGTGCAAGGCAAGGAAGATACGGTATGGATTTCGTCACCCAGCTAAATTCATCATCACTGTTGGAGACTGCACTGAAACTTTTGACTCTCCTGAAAACACCAACACATTTCTAACGGAGAGAGTGACTGACTGGGATCTGGTTAGAATCACGGTAGAAGACGACACTGTTTGACATTTATGAGCAAGTCTGCCGCCATACGGTAATGTTTAATGGTTTAATGGACTCCCTACTTTGTTTTGCATGGGTTTGATAAGACTGATTAACACTTTAACAGCCTGCTACTTTGGTAGTTAAGGGCTTATTTTTCTTGTTTGTTGAGCGTCACTGATACTTGAAATGTGAGGTTTCTTTGAATTGACTTAACATAATGCTACCAGAAGTTTACTGGATCTGCTGTATGATGGAACGTGAGTTCGCGATTTCGTTCCTTGCTAACGTTAACCTTGAGAAGATGGGGCTTGACCGGGGAGGGTGGTACGGGGAGGGGGAGGGTAGACGAGAATGTTCCTTTCTCGTATTAGCAGTGTTTTTATTTTGTTTTTATTTTATTTTCTATAGCAAATACATGTTAGTGATTGTTACGGTCTTTGAGTATTCACTTGTGTCACCACAGAGTAATGTTAGATCCAAATAGTCACAATATATAGGAACAGTCAGGCTAGTCAGTTGGAACGTGAGGGGCATGAACACTCCCGTTAAAAGGGGAAAGGTTTTTGCACACTTGAAATCACTTAAAGCAGATATATGCTTCCTCCAGGAAACGCATATAAAAAAAAGTGCAGCAAAGGTTCTAAGGCTACGATGGGCATCACAGATATTTCAGTCTAATCTTTTAGTCAAGGCAAAAGGGGTTGCTATCCTTATACATAAAAAGCTACATTTCAACATGAGCAAACAATTACCGACCAGAACGGTAGATATTTAATTGTTAGAGGTTTACTGAACGAAATACCACTAACACTGATTAATGTGTATGGCCCTAACTTCGATGACCCTGGCTTCTTCCAAGCCCTTTTTACGGTTATACCCAATCTCTCTGGGTCTAAGGTGATTATAGGGGGTGATTTTAACTGTGTAATGGACCCATTGACAGACAGGCAACAACCACAGTTATATAAATCCAAAAGTAGCTTGACTCTCAACAGCTTAATGCAGAGCTACAACCTTGTAAATGTCTGGCGATTGCTTAATCCCTCAAAAAAAGACTTCTCATTTTTCTCATCAGTACACAAAACTTATTCAAGGATAGATAATTTTCTTTTAGATTCCACCTTACTCTCCACTGTCTCTGGCTCTCGTTATCACAACATTGTTATATCCGATCATTCCCCTGTTTCAGTAGACCTTCAACTTAACTCAGAGAAGGGGACCTACAGCTGGCGGCTAAATAATTCTCTTTTAAAGGATCAGGGTTTCTGCAAATACATTACTGAGAAAATTTCAATGTACATTAAAACAAATGACAGTGGTGATGTTAAGGACTCCACTCTATGGGAAGCCCTGAAGGCGGTTATTAGGGGGGTCATAATACCATATGAGACAGCTGAAAGAAAGCATGCAAGAAGTAAGTTAGTGGAAATACAAAATAGTCTCACAAATCTAAAAAAACAGTTACAAGATTGCCCCCGACGCTGAATTGCTAAACAGGATTGTGGCTCTAAGATATGAGTATAATGACCTGCTTTCAAAAGATGTTATCAAGTTATTGAGTCTGACACACATGAGACAGAAACACTTTGAACTGGGGGAGAAACCACACAACTTACTTGCCAGGCAACTAAGACAAATGCAGTCCTCCAGGGCTATATTTCAAATTAAAACTAGCTCAGGTCGTACACTAACTAATCCCAAAATGATAAATGACAGATTCAGGGAATTCTACTCACAAGTGTATCAGTCACAAGGCAATGTAGACAAAAGAAAAATTAAAAGAGTTTTTTGCTGGACTGCAGTTGCCTCAGCTTACTGAGGAGGCCATCAGTGCACTAGATGCTGAACTAAAAGAACTTAATGCAGCTATTTCATCGTTTCCAAGCAACAAGGCCTCAGGGCCGGATGGCTTCAGCATGGATTTCTTTAAAAAATGTAGGGAGGAGCTAACACCCTTACTGTTGCGTATGTTTAACCACTCTAAGGAAGCTACAGTACTTCCACCTACATTATATAACGCTAGCATCACTGTTATTACCAAACCTGGTCGTGATCCCCTATTAGCTTCCTCCTACCGTCCAATCTCACTGCTACCATCGGAAACTAAGATCATAGGGAAGATTCTTGCAGACAGGTTGAAGAAATATATATGTAGTGTCGTGCCCCCAGATCAGACTGGATTTATGCCAGGTAGACAACTGCATTTTAATTTGCGCCGCCTTTTCAATATCTTGTATAGTAAACACTCTGCAGAGGCAGTTATTATTTCCTTAGATGCACAGCGTGCATTTGACCAGGTTGAGTGGCCTTACATGCAGGAGGCACTAGAACAATTTGGGTTTGGGTCTACGTTCAGGCAATGGGTGAAGATAATATATGCTCAACCCACAGCCTCTGTCATAACCAACCAAACAGCTTCCCCACCTCTCCAAATTTATAGGGGAACCCGACAGGGCTGCCCCGTCACCATTCCTATTTGCCATCCTCATAGAGCCGCTAGCTATCAGCATTAGACAAATTGCCAATATTTCCCCTATAGCTGTCAATGGAACTACACACCATCTTTCCCTGTATGCAGATGATATGCTTTTATATATCTCTTCGCCACAGACGTCAATTCCACCACTCTTGCAATTAATAGAATGGTTTGGGTCTCTCCCTGAGTTTACTGTGAACCTTGATAAAAGTGAAGTGATGCCCATCACAGATAAATACAGTAAAGAGTTCCTTGAGAGCATACCCTTCAAAAAAGCGTATACCTGCTTCACATATATCTTGGTATTATTGTGACGAAGAATCCAAATGACCTGTTAAAAACAAACTGGCAAAAGCGGATTGACAAATTTAAACAAAATATTGACTCCTGGAAATCCCTCCCTATCTCTTTGGTTGGGAGGATCAATGCAATTAAGATGGTTGCGCTGCCTCAATTTCTTTTTCTTTTCCAAGGAATCCCATTCTATATACCTCAATCATACTTTAAGCAGTTAGATTCAATAATAATACTCTTCATATGGAGCTATAAAACAGTGCGTATAGCAAAACAACATCTGTGTAAGCCAAAAATGGAGGGAGGCTTTGGTCTTCCTCTTTTTAAACTATCACTGGGCCACTCAACTGTCCATCATAGCTTGGTGGAAGAACAGCCCTCCAGCTGACTCAGATGATTGTCCAGCCTGGTTAACACTGGAACGCTCCTTATGCAGGAGCACTTCACTCCCAGCCCTGTTGAATAGCCCCACCAAAGTAAACAAAACAGCCTACAGTGGCAGTTCTATCATAGCCAGCATTCTGAAAATATGGAGTCATATCAAACGGTACATAAAAGCACCTGGTACTTTTTTCGATAGCCCAATATGCAATAATCATGCCTTTACCCCTGGCATGAGCGACTTGGTTTTTGTGATGTGGCAAGAGAGGGATATGTGACTTAAATTCACTATACATAGAGGGTATCTTTGCTTCTATTGCTCAGCTCCAGAGTTTGTATTCAATTCCAGCTTCCAATCTGTTCAGATACTTTCAAATAAGTGAATTCACCAAAAAACACATACCCAGTTTTCCAAACAAACCCTGCCATGAAACTAAATTTAATCAACAGATTTGACCCCCTCTGGAAAGGGGCGGTGTCATATTTCTATCAAACGTTGCTTGAGCGTACACCTAAAGATTCCTCTGCTCACAGACAGGCATGGGCCAGTGAGTTAAATGATAGGCGAGGGGTTCTGGGAACAATGTCTGGCAAATATAAGTGAATGTTCAGTTAATGTCTGACATACTTGATACAGTTTAAGACATTACACCGGTGTACTATTGCAGGACCAAGATACATACGTTTGACCCATCGACATCCCCACTTTGTAACAGATGTAAGATTTCTGAAGGAACACTTGCTCATACTCTTTGGTCTTGTACAAAGTTGTCATCTTACTGGTTTGATATTTTCCAATGCTTCTGTCACAGGTTTAACTGAGACCCTTAACTCCACCCGACACAGGTGGATATAAAACCTCTCCACACAGAAGACCAGGACAGTTTGTTTAAAATAAATATCTTTATTTATTGCCCACACTGAGCAACATGTATAAGGTCTCCCACACCCTCCCCTACTCAGCTCTCATGGGGCAAAGAACCTCCCTCCCCTTGTCAATGGGGGTGGGCATAAGCTTGGAACCCGAGCAGGACAAGTCACACAACACACGTGGTAAACATTAACAACCTCAAACAATCAAGAAATGCAGACAGTCTACCTAGGGCACTGCGAGGGAAAAGTGAAGGCACTCCACTGCACTGCACTCTAAAATACTTGGGCACTGCGATCTATTTCCAAGACCCACGCTAGAACCTAGCCCAACCCGCACCCCCTTAACTTGGGACCCCGAATGGAGATGGAAATGCAGGAGGGGCAAGGAGACAGACACACAAGACAGACAACAAGAAAGTTCAAAAAGTGGGGACCAACCCTCGAATCCCCACAAATAAAAGACACAAAAACTGTCCATTAGTGGCTCCCCGCGATGCCACTTCCCTCTGCTAGGCACGGTCCTGGTGACGTCACCCACTGCTCCGTGTGAGCGACCAGGGAAGAAGGAATCCGGCAGTAGATCCGGTGAATGGCACAGCAGAGAAGCCTGAGAAGTGCACAGCCACATTCTCTGGCCATACGTTTTTCCTACCGACAGCGCCCTAGGCGACCGCCTATACCGCCTGTAGGAAAAACCGCCCCTGTTACCCAGCAATCATCATTGCATATCTTTATATGACAACAATACCAACGAAAATAAGAAATGATTAATTGAATTGAATAGTTTTTTAATAGTTTCCATAGTTTATGTAGGATAAGTACAAATTGTGTTATAAATTGCTACTGACTATTTCCCTTCCGCAAAATAATACAAACCATAACAGAGATAGGTTTGCCTTTTCGAGGGTATATATAGCAAAAGGTACTCTATCACTGCAATATAATTCATCTTTGATCACGGGTGTGTTTCCATAGTGATACTAACAGGCAGCCACTTCTCTGAAACACTAGTTTGTGAAACACCTAGAGAAAAGCAACACAAATATCTGACGAGGCAAAATCTCGGACGATTTTGGAATCCCTGCTGGACACATTTTTTAGGTCTCAAAACCAGGACATGTCCGGGCAAAAGAGGACGTCTGGTCACCCTAGTAATATCAGTGTCTTCGAAGATAACACCTCTAGCACGCTAGCTGGTACCAGGCTCACTTACTACAGAGAGCTCCAGCATTTGCTTGTTACTGGTATTCCAGGTTGTTTAGTTTCACTAGCTGCGGGACGTGTTTTTGACTGAAATATTCCACAGGGGAGCGGATACTTGCACGAGTAGATAAATGACTAGAGTGAGGGCTGAAGCAACTGAGCAACTGCCTCTAAGGTATCAGTCAGATGACCATTAGATTAATTATTAAAATCAGCCCTGTCTTTGATGATTTCTTGTTGATCATTTACAAACAGCAGCAATATCTTGACCTCTACTTAATCATAACTAGGCCTGATGTCTGAGGGTATTTTCATCCTACCATATTGTGAAGTATGGTTTTACCAAAAATGATTGGTACATCAGCCTGGTACAATCAGTGGAGGTTTTGCATACACTATGAGTATTATTACTAATAAAACTTAATTATCGATAACTAGTTTGCCAAGTGACTGTAGTTCCAAGTTGCTGCATCTATAAAACCAGCACTAGAGTTAGACATGCAGGACAGGATTAAGACAGTCAGTATGTAGAAATAACAAACACACTGTGGTTAAAGATTCTGTTAAGTTTTAATAAAAGTCAAGTCAAACATTAAAATACTGAAATGGCAAAGTTGTTTTCCTATTTGTTTTGTTCCATTTTGAACAAATCACAGTAGTTAAACAATATTACAAAGGATTATTTAAAAAAAAAATGAACAGCAGCAAAACATTCTGAATGTTAAGAAAAAAACCTTCACCAATAGTGAAGCATGACAAGTTTATTATAGAACCCCAATACAGTACATTTCCTAAAGGTGCACAATGTGTACCAATATGGGGCTAAACTTGCATTACGGTGCTACATTTCACAGTAACGGTGTGTAATACATATATAATTATATATAATATGTAATATTGTCCATTTTGTTGTCCAAATCAAAGTTCAAAGATCAAACTAAGAACGATATCATCCAGGTAACAAATGTCTTGCCATGCATGCTGTGTAGGATTGAGACTATCTAAATTGTGAATGATTGGACAAATGGGCTGCCTTGTCGGTACTGTAAGTACAATGTACAACATAAACTGAACATCGGGAACTCTCCTCATACCACGGTAGTCGAAGTAACAATCTCTTTCACAAACATCGGATGATTGGTACATATATACGGCTCCAGCCCAACTAACTTATACGACCGTGGCTCTTATTCAATGAGGCGAAGGGATCTACGACTCTCTGGCATCAATAAGCTCAATGAAATCATCCCTGTTCAGACTAATAGCAGATTCATTATGCCCACGAAATGCCACTTCTTGCTCTCCCATGTACAACACCACACTTATATTTTATTTTTAATGGTAACGGTTTTTAGTTACCGAGCTATTGTGTTTTTGGATGCTCATGGCAATTACTTAGCCGAATTCCTTTAATTTAAGACTAGATGTAATATGGGACTTTGATTTCTTGTGTCTGCCAACTGCTCTAACCAAATTAGATAAATCTGCACACCCTGTGGTAAACCACGGATTGCTAGCAGTAGTTAACTATGCTCTAATGGGAAATCTGGCGTCGGCCTCCCTTTCTTTTTAATATTTAGCAGGTGCTTGAATGACAACTTAACCAAATACATCCATTGCTTACTACGACAATGACCTCTGTCCCTTGGCGGCCTGAAATAGGCTGCTGTTAAGCGAGAAACCTACAACGATATAACATTGAAAAGCTTTCCTGTCACCATAATCACGATAAAATATAAGGTACGCCACTTAATTCAAATTGGAATATAATCACGTGAAGTGTTTGTTGTTGTTATAGAGAGGTTCACATCTCAGGTCATTTTATTCTGAAGAGGCCGTGCTTCCCTGGCGTCCTCTAGGTATCCCCACTGGCCCTCATGGATTTCAGCTCCTCCTGGGTGGTTGACTGAGTTCCTGACGAAGACGGCGTGTTCTCGCCTGTGTTCTGTCCACAGCGCATGGCACAGGACAACGCACCCAAAAGGGCCTTCCTGAACATGGAGCTGGAGAAGACGTAGACAATGGGGTCTAGTGCCGAGTTCAGGAAATTCAGCCCAAAAGACACAATGGTGAGCTGGGTGAAGGTGTAGAAGGTGGCACAGTCCCACGGGCGGTATGAGCGGATGACCCACACTCCGATGGTCGTCACTGTGGTCGGTAGGAAGCACACCATGAACACTGCAACGATGGCGGCGCACACTCGCATTGCCTTGCGCAGCTTGTCAGCCTTTCCCATCTGACGTGCCCTTAGGAAGCTGGAGATCCGGATGGAGCAGAACAGCAGCATGGCCAGTGGGAAGATGAACTCCAGCACCGTCAGCATGCGGTGCATGGCCACCAGGATGATGATGGCGCGGGATGCCTCTTTGTAAGAAGTGAAAAAGAAGCACTGAGTGTTGTTGCCGCTGCCCTTAATGTGGTTGTAAGCCAGCATGGGAACCCGAGGACTGATCACCAACAGCCAGACTAACACCGACACAAACGCAGCCTGCCGCTTGGTCATGCGGTTGAAGCGGTGGTGAGGGTGGACCACCTGGAACAAGAGGGCAGTGATGAGTCAACATTTAGATTATTAATTATAATAATAATAAATAGGAGAATATTTGTATCACTAACAATTACGTTTCACATTTATAGTCATGATTCTACGAGGCATCGTGATGTCCTAAAATAAATAAAAGTACTACACGAACACTGCAAATGTAAGTGAATAAATAAATAAGCACTAAACTTAATCGCGTTGATATAGCCATAGTGGAATAAAATGGACACGTCTACATCCTGCAACAGTACCTCTACCCTCTGCACCGGTGAAGTTAGATCTGCGTTTACTCGACCGGTGCTCGCTTTCCGCTTAAGAGTAAAAGAACTATCTACAATTTACACTGATTTTTATATGAACTTGAATTGTGGCGGGCACACCACTTACTCTCTTTGAAACTGCTGGCAGACATTGTTCCCCATCTGTGTGGGGAGCTGAAGAACACGATCATATGATATGCTCAACCCAAGATGTGCCATTCTCTCCACAAGTTCCCTTCTGCGTGTGTGGGCATACAGCATCAGTCCTATGTATAAAGGAACTGGTGTCTCGTGTGAAGTCCTATGTCTGACAAAAGCTGCTGTGTCTGGTGCCCGCTTGTGCTTAACGCTGTTGAATAGCAACTGAGCAATTGCAAGTGCTGCTGACAATGTTTCATCAGCCATCTGGTCCTTAATGCTTTGTCCCTCTAGGACCATGTTCACCTTGGACCTTGTGCCCTTGTATTCTGTTTGTTGGTCATGACTTTCACTGCCTGTTCCCAGTGTTTGCTTTTGCGCTCTTTGCAGCTTAGGTATGATGAACTTCAGCCTGCATTTTTTTATGGTATTGAGCTTTGTTCGCAATCATGGCTGCTTCAATACCTTGGCCCTCATCCAGTATTTCAAGTGGGAGTGTTGAAGACAGCTGGCCAAGTTCATTGAACTGAATCAAATGCTCTGCAAGTGAACTGTATCCACTTCCCTTGTCTGTTCGCTTGGACTGCAAAGGACATGTCAATGCCTCTGCCTTGTCTTCTTAGCATATAATACAGAGCTTCCAGTCAGTCTTGGCTGTGCAAGAAGTTGCACAAGTTTGAAGTTCTTTGACATGTTCTTCAAACATTGTCTCTGCAAGTTCCAAATTCTTCATCTTAAAAAAAAGTATGATATGATGACACTGAGAATTTTCATACCAATCATGGCTGCCATCTTGAAAAATGTATCATTCAAATTACAATTCTACAAAAATTGATAAGAAAACGGTTGTCATTTGAATGCCTTTGGCTATAACTGTACAAATTGTCATGCTTGTATCACAAAATGAACAATTGTTATGGTTATCTGCACCATTACAATCATTGATTAATATTACTTCTGTGGAAAGAGATGGAAGGTCTTAACCTGTAATTAATTCATTACTTCGGTATACCAATCGCCTACCCTTCCACCTATCGTCTACCGAAAAATACTTTTAGCTAACAATTACAACTGCTTGTCCATTAGATTTAGCTAACTTTTTCAACTGTTTGTACATTACTTTAAACTATTTTAACCATTTGTCCATTACTGTTAGCTAGTTATTTCAATATTGATCCATTCATTTTAGGTAACTATCTCAACTATGTATCTGTTACTTTTAGCGTAATTCTCTGCTTGCTTGTAAACTACAGCCAGGTGGGAGATGCTAGCTACAAATAATCTTACTGGTCATTTTATCAACAAGATCACACTGATTTGTAATCAGCTGAGCTTAGCTAAACTACCCCACACGTACCCCTCTGGCAACTGCAGAAGTATCTTCTGTGGTCAATGCACCCCTGGTTGGGAATCATTGCCTCGAAACTACTATGAAACCAATCAGTTAGTGTTTGGCATTGTCTTGTATCCTGTACAAAATGTAACAAGTGTCTGACAGGTAAGAGCATATTCAGATATATCAGTAGAAGTGTGGACACAACATAATGATACAGTCTGTTTTCCTTTCCTCACCTTAAAGTAGCGGTAAATGGCCACCACGGTCATGAGCGCAATGCTGGCCGAGCGGTTAGTAAACATCAGGAAGAGGTTGATCCGGCACAGGCCATCTCCAAACACCCAGTGGCCCCTGAGCAAGGAATCGATCCTCAGCGGCAGACTAAATAGAGCCATGAAGTCGGCGATAACCAGGTTGAAGAGGAACAGGTGGTTAGGGTTCCATGTCTTCAGTTTAAAGCAGAATATCCACAGGGCGACTGTGTTTCCCAGCAGCCCCAGTATGACATCAACGGTGAGGACTGGGGGCAGGATCACACCTTCTAGTTGAATACCAACTGGTGGGCAGCCACCATCACCACTATTAGGAATCGTGGTTGTGCGGTTTGAAGTTGTGGTGAAGTTTGTCTCTGGGAGCATTTTGACAAATTCAAATGAAACTCATAAGAGGAGTAATCAGTGCGTTGGCAAAGGATGGGACGTCCAGTTGCCAGTGCCAACAGTGCCAGTTGTGGGTTTCGTGGTTAAATAAGGATGAGGGGGAGGAGGGGCTGTATGACATCAGCAAATAAAGTTTTGAAATTCAGGACATTTGCAGCTTCCTCTTTTTATCTTTTTCCTTTTTTTCCTCTGTAACAAGAAATCAGTATATAAAGACTTTTGAACTTTTGAGCTTGTGTTCCACTTTTTCACAATTGTTTATTGTAATGGTATATGGTATTCATTTAAAGTGCACTTTTTAAAGATTAATTGAACCTGGATATGTGTTCATTCTGACAAGTTAATAACATTCAGTTATAATGACATGAATAATTATAAACTTATGACATGAAGACTTATATATTAAATAAAAAAACGACAGATAACTATTATAAATAATCTTGAAAACCAATTGCATTAAACATTGTCCAAATGTGTATGGTTAACAACATTTTATTTTAAAATATGATATGAAAGAAAGTACTAATTAATATAGTTTTTGAAAGAAACCAAATCAATTCTATAATGAAATGTGTTTTGAAAAGTTAAAATGAACGTTCATCACATTTGTATGTTGCACATTGAAGGGTTTGTATTAAAAATGTAAACATACGCACAGGTTAAATAAGACTGTATGTTTCCAGACTTAATACAGAGAATTAGATTAGATTAATACAATACTCACCAGTCCCAATGAAAGCATTTGTTGTGGCGAAAACCTCCACAACCAATGGTCAAAAGGCCACAATACTATTCCCACAGTACTATTTACTGTTACTGACATACTCTGGCCCTGCCAAAGAGGGCAGAGTGATCTGGCCCTCCTCAGATTAAGTTTGGGGACCCCTGGTCTAAGGTCTAGATCAGTGGTTCCCAAACTTTTTACAGTCCCGTACCCCTTCAGACATTTAATCTCCAGCTGCAGCTTAAAATGAGTGAATAATATGTGCCACAAGTGACCCAAACCTTCTAAGGTTGTTGTTTGCCAGCCATCAACAGAACAGAAGACTAAAAAAAACATTATTTGCAGGCGATTGGGAAGATGAGCGAATTCCCAGTTTGGGAACCGATGGTCTAGATGACATGCACATACATTTTATTGAGCTGAATCAAATGTGGGGTCTCTCAAGCAGTTATTTAAGTACTGCGGCAGTTATTTTGTTGATTTTCCAAAAGCCCATTCATTCACTCATAGGAATTTTCTTAAGAAACCGGAACATGAAAAAATGCGAAACTGCAGCATACAAAATGACGACTGTCACTCACACACTCTACTTGCCACTCTGGTACTGGTTCACTGTGTAAAAGAGAAAGTGGCGTGTAAGATCTGTGTAAAACCCATTTCTCAAGACTTTTCACAAAGGGGGGCTCCCTTTGTGAAAAGTCTTGAGAAATGGGTTTTACACAGATCTTACACGCCACTTTCTCTTGTGCTATCTTTAGAAGCTACTCTGGATAAAATAATATACAGGCATACATAAAACTAATTCAAACACAACGTGAACCAAGGCAATTTCAACATTTCCTGCAAGTCAGATGTATTGGGAATTATTTAGCGTAATGATGTGCAAACTGTTTATGCAGGTAATGTGCAAACTGCCCCAAGTAGCAAAAGATTGAATGATTTTGTAAATGTAAGGTAAGGATTTTGAAGACAGACCAACCTATAGTAGAGGACAAGAGGAAAAAATGGTGTAACTTGCAGCAACATCTTATGGATGATTTGTTTGAAATTGGGTAAGCTTCTATATGCCATTATGTGATTTTCTAGATGAAGCCAATAGGACTACAAGATATTCAGTAAGTAAAACAAAAGAGGATATTGCCTTTCCCTTCAGAAACTGACGTAACTGCTGTGGCGCATTCGGAAGCTTCTACGTATAAACTGACAGGACTGAGACCATCTTCAAAAAGTACTGTGTGATGCCTGCGTTTATTAGGCATGTCTTCACCACATCCTAATGGCGGACGTAACAGGCTTTTGTGGTACTTTTAACCAACAACAGTTACTTCTGAATTCATTACACATAACCACATTACAATTTCAACTGGTTTAACTTGGCTGGCGTGAGTAGAAGCAGACGAGTGCACACGTGTTCCTGAAACCAAGTCAACCACTTGTGTCATCATTCTGGAAACTTGTGTGTGTCATACATTCGGAAACTTTTTAGAAGATGATTCATTTCCTTCAAGAAATGTACCTGAAACCTGGATCATCTAGATAGCAGCAATCTCATCCAGGCATTTTAGTAAACCTTTAGATTTCTGTACTATTGAGAGAATAACTCCATGTAATATCAGCAAATTGTTTCACCTCGTAAGTCACACTGATAATTTGAAAGAGAGTTACAGGAGATGTTTTGTCTTAAAACTGACTCAGGTCGATAATAAGGTCACGTATATCACCTTCTTACTTTATGGAAGGGTTACTTTAGGGGAAAAAACGAAATTTTAAACAATCTTAATATTGATGTCACTAAGGCATCACAATCAGCAAAAGCCAAACACTGTACATGTATGTGTAGTTTTTGTTTGGGTTTCCGGTAGGCATTCTGTTCATGTGAATTTCAGTTTTACATTCCAAATCCCCACACTATCATTGCAGCTGACATAGTAGTATACTAGTATCCTACCGTTGTGTTACAAAAAGGTTTTCACTATGACCATGAATAAAGTCATCCTGATTCTTTTTTTATATGTAGAACACAAGCATTAGCTGGCCAAAGGGTTCCACACTATTTATTTATATATTTACAACAGGGCTTCTTAGCTAAATGAGTTATGAGGTTCTTATTACATATATGAAAGTACAAACATGATGTGAAATGACAGTGTGGATCTATTTTTGAATAAGAGATCTTATCTTATCTCTTTCCTTTACATCTATCTCAGTTCACAAAAGCTCAAGGTGAGTTTGCAACCTTCAGTGCCTATATGATATATGCACAGATGTTTGTGACATAATGCTATTGTAATTTCATTGACTGTTGCACAATAATGCCCAATAATGTTCCTCCATGTCCACAGAAACGTCAACTGGACAAACCGCTTTGAGGCAGGAGCCGAAGCCTTTCCTGCCACAGTGCATTTCAAAGCGGTTATCGTGGGGTTTGTCCAGACGACAGGCTGTCCCCTCGGATTATCAATCCAAACGCACAGATTATTCCCCTGTTCCCTTGGTTTATTAATCCGTGTGCACGGTTCTCAACATGTCTCCTGTTTCTGAGTTGTGTTTGCTAATCTGTAACATGGCAGACATTAGTACATTCATTTCAAACTCACCTTTTTAAAGGCTACCTATGACCAGGTCAACTCTCAGGAGGCCAATTACTGTTGTTGCTGTAGAGTGTAGACTAACTGTAAAGAAACGAGCGCCATGCTGATAATAAGGTAATATCAGAGTGTCTTCGAAGCTGCATAGCACCTTTAGCACGTTCACAGGTAACAGGCTCACTTACTACAGAGAGCTCCAGCATTTGCTTGTTACTGGTATTCCAGGTTGTTTAGTTTCACTAGCTAACTGGATCTCTGCTCTGTTTACCTCTGCTTAATCATAACTAGGCCTGATGTCTGATGGTATTTTCTTCCTACCATATTGTGAAGTATGGTTTTACCAAAAATGGTTGGTACATCAGCCTGGTACAATCAGTGGAGGTTTTGCATACACTATGAGTATTATTACTAATAAAACTTCATTATCGGTAACTAGTTAACCAAGTGACTGTAGTTCCAAGTTGCTGCATCTATAAAACCAGCACTAGAGTTAGACATGCAGGACAGGATTAAGACAGTCAAGTATGTAGAAATAACAAACACACTGTAGTAAAAGATTCTGTTAAGTTTTAATAAAAGCCAAGTCAAACATTAAAATACTGAAACGGCAAAGTTGTTTTCCTACTTGTTTTGTTCCATTTTGTACAAATCACAGTGGTTAAAAAATATTACAAAGGATTATTTCAAACATTTTTTAACAGCAGCAAAACATTCTGATTGTTTAAAAAAAAGCCCTTAATAGTGTGAGTGGTGTGTGCTTTTTTTTTTCAAGTTCATACTTTTCTCTGTGTAATACCACAAACAGAACATCTCAACACAACGGAAGAGAGAGAGAGAGAAAGAAGAAAAAGTGCATAATGTTTCTGTTTTTTTAAGTCACACTTTTGAGTTGGAGACAGCCAGCATCACAAGCCAGCATCACAAGCCTGACCTTTCTCTCTTCATGTGGGCTCTCCAAGTACCCAAAGGCCCAGTTTGTGAGTGGGCAAACCAGCCTTACAGTAGTGGCCACAAGTCATGCTGGCATGAGTGAGAGCTGGGGGATTATTTGCCTATGAGAATATAAGGCTACTGTCTGTTCTAAGGCCAAGGCATTGGTGTGAGTCTAACAGCAGGGGGCACTCTAAGGGAGCTACCACTGATTGTGTGTTTATGTGCCCATGGTGATTAATGTGAGGTCTGGAGGGCACTGTGTCCAAATGTGTTATACTGCTCAAGATAGCATAGTTCAAGGTAGACGTGGGCAGGTCATTTGAAGTAGTTTGTTACAAACTAATGTGTTAGGTAGTTTGATTAAAACGCACTTACACTGTGTGGCCATCGAATTTTCGACAAACATTTTTTTTAAAGGCCACCGAGCGCAGATAAAGAAACTCAAGTAATGCAAAAAACAAAGAAGGAAGGGAAGGATTCACAGATCTCCAAGAAAAATAAATGACAAGAAAGAAAGGTCGGGGAAAACTTGTTTCTCCGATCTCTGACTGTGCACTGACAGTATGACAGAAATGGGTGCATAACAACACTGCAAAGTGAGAGCAAAGAAAAACACGGGCATTTACACTGAGCGGTAGAGATTGCTTTGTATTGTCAACAGGCACTAAGAGGGAAGAATTCTGGAATTCTGTGGTCAGCTGCCTGCGGATATATACGTATATATATATATATATATATATACGTATATATCCGCAGGCAGCTGTGCCCATGGTGATATATATATTGTGTGTTTGTGTGAGAGAGAGAGAGAGTGTGTGTGTGTTCACTAACACTACATCTAAATCTAAATCAAGGTCAGAGGTCTTGTTTCTGTGTTCCAGTTTTGGAAGAATTCAGGAACACGGGCAACTAAAGGCATAATCTGTTCCCCAAGGCACGTGCAACACCAAGACCAGCCATTAGCAGGTGGTCTCTGCCCTCTTACTGACAAAGATGAAGAAGTCATACTCAGCGATATCCACAGGCTTGCCATTATACCCAAAATGCTTCCTGTCAGGACAGTGTATCTCATACCCAGTAATTTACAGTGTAGCAAACACATCATATAAAGCCAGAGGGATAAAAAACAAAGGAAAAAGTTTTGTCTTTAAATGAATATGAACAACCTTACAATTGAGAAATATGAACAAATCAACAAGTCTGGTGGGTGAATATATGTCTCGAAGGACCGATCAAAGAAAAGATGGGATGTTCAACACTGTGTGGAGTCTGTTTTACACAAAAAGCACACAATCCCTCATCAATGCCAACCAATTTGTCACAGCATGCAAACCCCTCGGGTTACCTCCTCCATGCACATTCCAACAGTCCACATGCATTTGTTTTAGGGATTTCATTAGTTCACTCCGTTCTTTTTCAGAGGTTTGGACAAAGCATTACTTTTCAAATACAAGTTCGGTCTTTCAGTTTTCAAATCCACTAAGTTAATACGCTGTACCACAGATTAATACATTCTTGAGAACCAGAATGACATCTCTAGTTACTAAAGAAAGAAGGTCACCATCTGCAGAATGTCATCTGTCAAAAAACTTGCAACCCCTATGTTTGCAAAACTTGGCATCTCTTCTCCAACACGATGTGTTGATCTATCACATTTCCACCATATTAATGTTAAAAGTAATTGCACTGTGCATAAGATTAAAATCCCCCTTTTTAATTGAGCGTGTACTACTTCCTCCCATGCGAACTGGATCATGAGAAGCTGCAACAAGTGACTAACATATTCAAGAATCATACGCCATTTCTATAGAAAGATTCTGGGGACAGTTAAATGGGTTCTACAAGATGTCTGGTTAGAAGTTCAAACATGAGAAAACCAATTATTTTTCAGATTTAGCACAAAATACAAAGTAGCTCTTCTACATGAAGAGTATGTTATAAAAGACCTCTTTAAAAAAAAAAAAGAAAGAGTCTCATTTTAAAAACAGTCATTCCACGCACAAAAGAAACAGGCAAAGGTGCCACAGAGGAGAGGGAAAAAGTGCAACTGCAATCACATACCCAAGAAAACATAGAGCATGTTCAAGGCAAGGCCAGAGTGGTCAAAGCAGTGCTGTCCACCATCTTAGGCAAGCTCAACTCTGCTCCACGAACACCCTATCAAGTAGGCTACTGGGAACTTGCTACAGAGCCCGTCTGTAGCGCTATGCTAATGCTAATGCTACCACTCTACATGCTACAATTTTTTTATTTTTTTATTATGAATATCTACCATGCACAATACTTACGGTATACCATTCTACACACTTTCAGGCAGTCAAATTGATTCCCTCAGAGGAAAACAAAGGCTCGGGACCAAAGAAGTGGTTTTTGAAGCAATTGGTTCTTCTGACACCACTGACCCAGGCATTAAGACGTAGCCTGTTTCCACAAGAAGAGAGGTCTGTGACCTGAGCTAATCATGTCACCCTTTCCATGTGGCTTAAAAAAGAGGCAGGCACTCCTTCAGCTTCCTTCAAACATTTATAGGACAGTAAAGGAGCCCTTAATTAACCACTTGAGGCACTGTTTTTTCTGCAGGCAATGGGTCTTTGGGACCATTATCCTCATTCCCAGTGGGAGCTCTGGTTATGGGGCCATAGGGTTTATTTCATCAGCTGTACAACATGGACAAACATGGACAGACAGACCCAAAGTAGCGAGGGAATTTTTTCTGATGTCCTCTATGGACAGTTGGGAGATGCTTGAAAAAAAATTGATATTTAAAGCTACGGTTACCCCCCCAAAAAGGTGCTGTCAACAGTTGTTCACATTCAATGGTTGCACCTTACAGGCCAAAAGAAAGACCACGGCACCACCAATGCTAAAGTTATACGTTCAAATCCCCGGGATCCCAAGTACTGGTACAAAATATACTTTAGGTAAGAGCCTCTACAAAATGAGCACATGTAAATGCATCACCAGGTCACTCTGAAGTTACTCAGAAGAGCACACACATTAAAACAAAGTGAGAACACACCATGTAAGAGTCTCAACCCAAAACCAAAACACACTGCTGAAATTTAGGGGAGAAAAACACTCTCCAAGCCAGGAAGAGACTCAAATGGCACAATATTGTACTGGGCTCAGCAAAGTCAGTTTGGTTTTATACCACCTCACAACTATGGAGCACTCACAACTGAGAATCACAAGGCATCATTTTAACCTTCATTTCTTGAGGGGAAAAAGTGGAATCCCTCAAAGGTTTTCCACAAAATGAAGCTAAGGGATATTGCGTTGCTAAAAGTGTATATTGAACTTTGTGGCCTCCATTCAATTAGGTGAGATTACATTAAAGCAACAACACGCTCTAAATCAGCATCTAAGAAGTGACAAGCAGAAAAGAGTTGATTAATGTCACACAAGGCAAGGTGGTTACTACAGTCTTTCCAAAATGTGCAGCTGAAAATATTACTTCCATTAATACAGGGTTAGCCAAGTCAAGTAGATTACCATGATCTAGATTTGTGTATTCCACTAGTTTGTGACCCTGATGTTGATTTTGGGGGGAAGTGTTCCTTTAATGGTGTTTGAAATGTAGCAACTGAGTAAGAATTATATTTTGCCACAGATGGCACAGTGCTTCCTGTTGAGCCCTGTATGGTGTTATAGGAAGGGAAGATCTAGGAAGGTTTGGCCTGCTTGAAACATCACAAGGAAGTAGTGGGTACAGGCCCTTGAATCCTCACTTCCTCCTTAGCACCTGACTTGATTCAAAATCTTAACTGCTCTTTCACACCTGTTCCAGCTCCTGATCCACTAGACAAATGCTGGGTCTTACTTTACTTGCATTTGTTTCCAACAATTCAGGTGAAGACCAGGGAGTCATCAGAAATGATTTAGCTTATTAACTAGCCAGTTAGCCTTAGCTAACCCAGGTAGGTGTTTTGTTTTGTTATCAGTGAAGAAGCAGGGAGAACAGGACTAAAAGCAGAGATGGCAGATTTTGGATCCAGCCTTACAGTTCTTTTTCAGCTCCCCTTCTAGGTTTCTGATAGACAGAAAAGAGTGGGAAGAGATGACAGAAGAAAACAAGGGCAGAGAGGAAAAAAAGGAATATGTCCGCTTTTTTTTTCGTTTCCGGCAGAAAAAAAATGGGTTAAGTGGATTTTCTTAATAAAAAGTAAGATGAGTCAGGTCAATAGTCTAGATCTTACACAGATACTGTTAACTGAGAAAAGCGCAACGCAGATGCTGTTGAACCTGTGTTTCAGTTCTTCTTACTGTTCCTTAAACAAACATACACAAAACAAAAAAATATTCACAGTGTAATGGAGGTGATACTGCCTCTGGTTGGTTGGGGTAAATGGGTGATCCAGCAGGTGGCGTCCATGATCAGCTTATGACGAGAAGAAAAACAATGAGTGAGGAAAAAAAAGGGGTTTAATACTTCAGTGGCAGTGGTTGAATAGCCCTCATCTCCAGCATTGCCATTAAGTGTCTCAGGTGGGTTTGGTAAAGCATGTTAAGTCTCAGAAAAGATGGGCTTCAATTCTCTTTGGTGCTCGAGGCAGTCTGGGTGAGAGTTTTTTTTATTTTAATTTTCCTTTCTTGGTGGTCATAATCTCAAGTGTAGCGCTTCTCTGAGATTAACTGTGGGGGTTGTGGGTGGAGAATATCATGGGGGGGCAGGGTTGTAAGGTTTTCACAGCAGACAGTCAGCCAGGCAGTAGCATGGACACAATTACGCACGCACACTATCTGCGGCTTGGTTCGGTTTGAAAGGAAAAGGCAGCTCATACCCATGTCTGTTTGTTTGTTTGTTTGTTTGTTTGTTTGTTCATGATTTCTCCTAAGGGGCTTTGGGTTAGTCTCTAACCTCTCCTGTTTGCACACATACACACACCCACACCCACACCCACACACACACACACACACACAAACACACAAACATACACAAACAGGAGCCATGAGGCGGCGGGCGTGCTGTAAGCAAGCCTCACGGCCCCAGCTGCAGTCGGCCTCCCTCACTGTCTGAGCAGCAGAGATGCTGCTGCCGCTGCTGGATGAAGGACTGCCCCTGAGCTGCCCCTGAGCTGCCCCTTAGCTGCCCCAGAGGCATATTCCTCCCGTGGCAGGCTAGACATACTGGCCGGCCTCACGCAGCGGAGCGTTGCATAGCCGCCTTTACAGACCATCACACAGACACACCAGGGGGAGGATGAACTGGTGGCAAGCTGCACCTCCAGGCTGTGGGTTGGGTCGATCAACTTGGGGGAGGAGGTGGAGGAGGAGGAAGATGACAAGGAGGAAGAGAGCCGGGGGGGGGGGGGGGGGGGGGGGGGGGGGGGGGTTCTTCAGGAGATGTGAGAGGTGGAGGGCGCCGGATGCTTCCAGAAGCACCAGCCTCTCTTGGTGTTCTGTTTGCGCAGGAGCTCCTCCTCGCGCTCACGCTCCTTCTGCGAGCGCTTGTAGCGGTCCTCCTCCTTCAGGAACCAGACGGGCGGCCAGCGCTGCTTCTCAAAGTGCTTCTGGTTCTCTGCAGAGACAGAGAGACGCAGACAGACACAGAGATAAAGAGATAGAATAGTTTCAAAATTCACAAATCAATGAAACACGATTCACAAATGTATGTGTATGTAAGTGTGTGTGGTACAACCATAGTTCATATACAAGTATGAATTATTAACAAATAAAGCAAAAGCTCTTGATAAGCTAAATCGGGTGTGTTCAGCTAATCAAGACTGCCACTGAAAAGTTCTGTTGGGTGTGCAGAGCAGGGACAGATGCAGAACAGGCAGAGTGGAGTGGGGGGGGGGGGGGGAATGAGAAGCACTGCTTGACAAAAAATTAAGGAGACGGACAAACATCAAACATCACACCTCCAGCAGCCCGCACATACCTGGCGACATGTTCTTCATGTCTTTGGGGAACTTGCGACACACGCTGTTGTAGTTGGTGCAGATGTGATGCAGGCACCATACTGATAGCTGCTTCGCGTTGTGGAACTGCAAAGACACAGACAGAGAAGCCCCATCATTAAATGGGATGAACAAAAACTCTCTGACAGATCAGAGAGAAATAGATACAAAGGCTTTTTCTGACTGTACAGACATGCCAGAATATACTTAACGACAGTGTAAAGGGAACTAAATGGTCTCTGGGGAGTAAGATAAAAATAGAAATAGACCAAAAAAAAAAGCCGTTGAATTAATGTCAGCTTCACAAATCTGAGGCGAAGCAACATAAAATGATGTGAAAAAGGTCCCTGCTTTTAAAATTCTGTTCTGTTAAATACTGTCAAATTTCTTCCATTTAACAACTACCACTAAGAAGTATCATTAACAATCTGGTAAGTCAAAAGATTACCAAATTATTGCAGGAAAAGAACTTTGAATACACATAATAAAAATGTGTACACATCCAGTGAGGAACATCAGAGGAGAGTTTTAGTTTGAAATGATATATTGTGTATCTCTTGAATCTCCCACCTGAGCCCTCTCCAGGTAAGCGAGCACCTGTCCGTCAATGTCAACCCCCTTCACAGCCACGTGCAGCAGGTCATCTACGGCATGCTGCTCTGTGGGACAGAAAACAACAGCACGTCACCTTCCTGTATAGCTGGATGTGTTAATGTATCAACGGTGCTCTTTCAATGCACCAAATATTTTACTCTCCTAATCTCCTATCACTATGGTCAAACACATCGGCACACACTGATACAATGCAATGGATCTACACAAATGGGTGGCAAGGCCATATGGCTGCGTTTAGGTTGATTTCCATCTCGATCACATGAGATTTGATTTCGACCCTGAAGGAGAGCGTACCTGTGAGAGCCACCAGGCGCGGGAGACACAGGCGGTTGGCCAGGACGATCAGCTCCAGAGGCTCAAGGTCGGGGCTGGGAGTCAGCAGCCCGCAGTACAGATACTCCAGCACCGCCCGCATACACGCCACATCAGTGTTAGGAATCGCCACCTGAGGAGAGGAGGACAGACAGAGAGGCAGAGAGAGAGGGAGAGAAAGAGACAAGGTGAGGGAGAGAGAGAGTGAAGAGGAAATGAAGACAGAAGGAAAGACACAGAGACAATGAGCGTGAAACAAAGAAGGCAAGAGAGAGAGCGAGAGAGAGAGAAAGAGACACGCCAATATAAATGAGCGAGTAGTTTACAAGACAGATCATGTTAAGCATTAGTAGTTATTAAGTCTTAACTGGTATGCGGTTACTTCGCACGCCTAACAACTCTGGTTGGTGTCATTAGAGTTTGGGCTTCCTTAATGCAGGACAGGGCTCAGTGAAGGCATTCTGCTCCAACTGTAAATACATCAGCAATGACCCTTTCATCTGGCCGGAGATAAAATCAGATTGCAGGATTAGTCCGTGAGATAGAGGGAGAGGGAGAGAGAGTGTGTGTGTGTGTGTGTGTGTGTGTGTGTGTGTGTGTGTGTGTGTGTGTGTGTGTGTGTGTGTGTGTGTGTGTGTGTGTGTAGGTTGTGGAGACGGCTAGTCAAGGCAGGGAGCAAAGCAGCACATCACAGCAGGGTCAGGCTCTGTTCCACCATCCCCAAAATAACCAAGCTACAAGAAAACAGAGAGAGAAAGAGAGAGAGATAGAGAGAGAAGAAAGAGTGAGACAGAAAGATCCAGTAACCCTCAGAGGCCTAGTGACATCATACACCCCGCTCTCATCCTATTCAAAAACACCCCTGTCCCCTTCCAAAAACACCCCCCGTTCTACAAATAACTGAGTGTCTGCAATGCCAGCGGGTAAAGAGGGTAGTCTGTTCTCATCCAGCTTGGCCCCATAGACAAGCAAACAAAGGCACACTTATTCCCACTGCCCGAAGCAGCCAAAGAATTAAGATTTCAACAGGGACCCAAGAGGGAGAGAGAGAGAAACAGAGAGAGAGAGAGAGAAATAGAGAGAGAGAGAGAGAAATAGAGAGAGTGAGAGAGACTGCAGTGGTGGGAATGCAGAACCATGGTTACGCTCACCTCTCACATTCAATTCATAACAACACACACACTCTGTCTCTGTCTTGATGCATGCACATACACACTCACACATGCACATATACTCACTCCACTGACAAGCACACATTCTCCCTCTTGCTGTGCACTCATTCACAGGCGCGTACACACACACACATACACCCCCCCACACACACACACAAACACACACACACACACAACCATCTACAAACTATCAGAATTTCTAGAAAATAAGGGCTTCTGTCTTAATAAGTGAACTCTGTGGGTTAACCGCAGCTGAAGAAAAAACGGTTCCTAAGAGTTCACTGACTTCCTGTCCCATCAGTACAGCATTCAGTGGAACAGGAAGAGTGAAGCAGAAACCTTACATCAAACGGCTGTTGCTTCACTGTTTCTCACACACACACCCACACACACACACCCACACACAAGATGAGGACCTGGATGAGGAAGTCGTGGCTGAGGATGATATGCTTTGTAGGGATGACATAACACACACATGCATACAAACACACACACACACACACACACTGAAAGGGTCCTTCAGAAGTCTCGGGGATGCCTTTCAACTGCCCGTCTACCAACCAATTACCAAAATGTCAGCTCATGGGTGACCCATCATTACCCCTGAAAGGTCAGAGCGAAGACGGTTCACCAGGGAGACGGGGGAGGAGGGAGGGCAGGGGGAGAGACCTCAAAGCCACGGCTTCGCTGCAGGGGGAAGCACTGCAATAGAGATCGCCTCCAGGCTTCCATCCCCACAGATGTGTTTGTGCATACAGGAAGGTGGGATAACAAAAGAAGACATGCAGATTGGGTAGAACACTAACTTTGACAGTACAGATGTATAGATGAGAGAGAGAGAGAGAGAGAGGGAGGGAGAGAGAGGTGGACGGAGGGAGAGATGCTGAGAAACATTTGCCCGTATCACAGCACAATCTCGCCTCCATTCACTGTCCAGACTCTCACTTCCTGTTTCACTTCATTAATTTGCAGTGAGAAACTGTCAGTTCTCCATCTGACAAACACCATGTGCTTTCAGGCTGGTTGTGTCTGCATGCTGTATCCACTTACCAGTCACTACAATATGAAATCCTAATTATGTTAAAACCTGGGGTTTAAATTTAAAAGTGTTTCTCCAGCAAAATCATCTCGTCCGTTTGACATCCTAATGTAAACAGGAGAGAGAGAGAGTGATATATGGAGAAAGAAAGGGGAAGTTGAAAGAAATGAAGAAAACTAGGCTAAACAGTACCTGAATGACGGCTTGGGACAACACTGCAAACAATAGGGCATTTCAGCCAATGACAGTCATAATTGTACTGTCCGAGGTGAAATAACTGTCACTCTCCACTACCTCACAGAAATGCTGTTTACAGGCAGAGAGCACACTGCCAGGCCCTGGCACCTATAAATAGGCCATCCCCTCCATGGCAGTTTACAGCCGAATACATTTGTGCCAAACAAGGTGACAGCTTCTGTCTGGGTGGCACAGCACCAGTTAGGAGGACAATGACTCAACGTTGCCCACTCTGATGAGGTCTGCACACGGATTTGCTTTTTATTGTGCCAATCTTTCAACATGGCACACTTTTTTCCGCCAATGCAGTATATATACAGTATATATATATATATTTCTTTTTAATGCAGTATATTTTATATAAAATTCCTGCAAGATTGAATGCGCGCCCACCCCCCTTCAATAATTAGCTCACTTCCACTTTCCACACATCTGATGATATCGACATAAGAGAAATTACCCAACTCACTCAGGCTTGACACATATCACCTCAGCTGGTGCAGATCCTTTCACATCCTTCAGATCCTCTCTGTGTAACTTGGGTTGTTTGTGCTATTATAGTCAACAAAAGCTTGTTTGTAAAGTGTCTACTACAGACACCTCTCTCATCCCTTGAAAACCCACATCCTGGTAATCTTGCACCAGTGCCAGTGGTGACGATGGTTAGCGTCTGCCATTGCTGCTCCTGCCACCAGAGACAGTGAAGTGATGGCTTTGAGGCCCATGGCCCACCCTGAGCCCTGAGCCGTGAGCACTTCACCCTTAGTCACGGTTCACACTCAGCCACGCCAGACTCTCCCTCCCTCCCTCCACCCCTCCCTCAGCTGTTCTCGTTGCACACAGCAAAGTCCAGCCAAACAGTGGCTGCAGCTCAATCCCAAAAGATCACCTAATCGGAGAGGTGCTGCCCTGAGAACGTAATGGTTGGCTTGAATCCCTACTGCTGCTACCTCTTAGGGTTAGACTGCTCCAGACCGCCACATGGTTACAGAGAGCAGCCACGGCAGGAATTCTGACCTGAATATTTGATCTATCCCATTCCTACGCGCCCTTGATAAGACTCTTGTGTCCTGTGCAGTGTGACTCTCACGTCATCCTCACTCTGCCATCTGTTCCTCTTAACATGATGATGGCTGTAAGTGAGGTGCTGTAGGACTGCCTCTAATGCAGTTGTGTCTGGCGGAGACTATATATTTTTATTATTATTATTATTGCGTACAAACATGTCCTGATAAGGCATGGTTGGACCGGAGATCCGCTGTGTGCAGGCAGGAAATGACACAGACTAACAGTCTGGGGACCCTAGGAGGTCCAAGCATTTCCTGTTTTTGCAGTGTAACGCATTGCGCAAGAGCAGCAGCACCTCTTCAGAGGACGCTAGTGAAGACAGTCTCATCTGTGTGTTACACTTCCAGTTCATGTCTTACCAGCTGTCACTAAGTTAGTGACACAATGCAATGAAAATCATGTTTTCATCAGTAGTGACTCCAACATTCCCCAACTTCAGCTTTCTTAACAGCGGGTCCTTAAGAAGCTGGACTTGTTGAAGCTTGTCTCCTCAGTTTCTGACAAACTGATGTATCACCACATGGGTGTGTGTGTGTGTGGGGGGGGGGGTTGGCTTATTTTGGGGAAAGAGGCCACCACATACATATGCATGCAGTGCTCCTCGGTGCTCTTCTATGTAGGTCACGGCCCACAGCACCCACTCCCCAATCCTCTTCTCATTCCGCTCTACCTGTCTTGTGCTTTTACTTGCCATCTCTTCACAGAGGGGCAGACATATCTTGTACTGACCTCATTCCTGTGCCACATATCCTCCAGATTGACTCTTTTCACATGCTTTGAGATGCTCAGTAAACTATAAGGTAAAGATACATGACCAAAGCTCCAAGTTCAAACCATATGTGAACCTACTGCACCAACCAGGGTCCTTTATGGTTTTCGTAGGCGAAGATTTTATTTTATTTTGGTTATCGGCTCACCTCCTCTACGTAGCTCTCCATGAAGGAGCCGCGGAACATGGCCGCCATCCAGTCGCAGCTCGAGATGAGCAGGGGCTTATGGGCCGGCAGGAAGCCGTCGTCCAACCGAAACACCACATCTGAAACCGAAGGGGGAAAAGAGCAGACATCTCGGCGTGTGTCACAGAGTTGGGGGCTACAGAGGGGGGAGACAGACAAACAAGACAGACAGACAGACAGACAAGACAGACAGACAGAGAGACAGAAAGAGACAAACGGGAAGACAAATACACAGACAGACACATGAATAAATTGACGGGGAAGTGAGGACTATTAATAGACAGCGAGAAGGAGAGGAGAACTTGGCAATTACTGAGCTAGAGAAAAGCAGAGTGAGCAGAGACAGCCGTGGTAAAGACTTGGTTTCAAAGCACCACAGGCCTGAAGCCATTTTGTGTCTATGAACTGTGCTAGCTAGGATAGCGATTAAAATACACCAGAACTGAAGGAGCAGGAGGTAGTGAATAATTTACAGATAATTCAGTGAAAAAGAATAGAAGTTTTGGTTTACCCAACTCCACTCTAAAATACCTAGTTGGTTAGACTATAACATCTGATAAGAGGAGCCACAGAGTATAGATGACTGATGAAAGACATTTAACAAACATGCAAACAACACAAAATGCACACAAAACATGGGATGTCAAGGTAGGAGATCACATAAACACAAGCAGACAAAACACCAGACAATAAACACACAAGACACCAACAACACTCACAAACACTTACTGCTCAAATGGTATGAAATTAATCCATATAATACATTTTGCAACCCTCCATTTTTAACTGAAAACATCCAAAATGATTGCACCTGCGACATATTTAATAGCATATATGCTTGTGGTGTTTGAGATGCAGCAAGGCTGAAGACCACTGCAGGGACGCTATGGGCTAGCAGTCCAGATTGCCTGAAGAAAAAGGATGTTGGCGAATCATACCAGCGAAAGTGCCCTTGTTTAGGCACTCTTTGATGCGGTTAGCCCGTCGCACGTGGAAGGCCTTGGTGATCTCCTGGTTCATGAAGCTCTCGTGGTTGAGCACATTGGCCACCATCATGCGCAGGTCAAACACCTCCAGCAGCTCAGCGATGGTGGCCACCTGCATCAGGTCCCCACGGCCCTCGTCCAGATTGCCTGTGTATAAATACTGTAGCACCGCCTGGGAGGAGAAAGAAAGAAGAGAGTTTTAATGGACACCCCTTACAAAAAAAACTGAGTGTGAATGGAAGTGAATCTGGGAAAGAGCTTCTGAATGTGCATTCACATCATTCACAAAGACTTCCAACCTCTCAGCCTCTACACAATTCATCTAGCGTTGAGCACAACTTCTCCAGAGGCTGTGATGAACATCGCATGCCAGTGGTCAAATTAACTAAAGAGGTATTGTCTATTTACCTGAAAGGGTTCCTCCTGAATGAGGCTGTCCATAGAGACCACAGTCATGATTCGTGGCCATCCCGTCTTTGGGTCGTCAACGTGCTCCAGACACACCCCCAGGAAGCCCCTCCCCCAGCCCATCAGGGCTCGTCCGGTGCCCATGGCCCCCAAGGCGGCGCCCTGTCCCCAGGCAGGGAGCGCGTTATCACTCTGGGAAGTCCTGAGAGAGCCCTGCTCGAGCAGGAGAGGACGCCTGGACCGCCGCGTGCCCCCGTCACCCTCCTTGTCAATGTCCAGGCTCTTGGTGCGCCCGGCCTGCTCTTTGGCTCCTCGTCTGCTCTGCTCTTCTTCCTCTCCTCCTCCTGCTCCTCCTCCTCCTCCCTCCATCTGCTCCTCTCCTCCCTCATGCTCCACCCCGTCCCCTCCTGCTCCTCCTCCTGCCGCTGTTCCACCACCCAGGCTCATGGTGAAGAGGTCGTAAAACTTGGAGCAGGAGGTGGCCAGGTAGACCTTGTGGGCGAAGACGCGTATGCTGCCGCCCTGCAGGAGGAAAAGCACATCGGCGCAGAGGGGACGAGAAAAGAGTGTGTCGGGCCCCTCGCCGTCCACCGGCGGGGGATCGGGGATGCCCACAATGGGCCGGGGGGGCCGCGGGGGCAGGAAAGGCGACTGCAGGAGGGGCCGCTGCACTTTCTTCAGGTGTGACTTCCAGAACTGCAGGTGGCGGCGCGAGATGAGCGCGGCACGGATGGCATTGTCAAAGACGTCCTTCACGCCGAACTGGGCCACGATGCTGGTCTCGAAGTAGGGAACGCCCAGCTCCTTAGCCACCTCGTGGCCGCGCTCCGGAGGAAGGATGTCTGTGGGCTTGATGGGTCTGCCAGCCAGGAGGATAAAGGCAAGATCCAGCATGACAAGAGGAGAGAAAACAGGAACTCAAATCAGTCTGGTATATTGTGAGGGTGTAAGCCTGCCTGCTCCTTGGAATTCCCCTGGGCTGCTTAGAGTTTGCGGTCAAAAACGTTATTTTCATGTCTTGCTTGTACTGACAGAGTTCAGAGGTTTTCACATGATTAAACGTGATATATTTCATTAAGTAACGCCGCTATGTCTGCTGGTTTGTAGTAATTGACAACAACTGAATAACTATCTTTTGCTCTAATTAGCCAGATACATTTTTCTAAAATTCTAGTGATTAGAATAATTCTTGAAAATTCTCTGAGACACTTTGATCACACCCTGATTAATTACATGAAATGGTCCACATTAGTGAACCATTAAAACTCAACTACACCCTGGCAGTACTGTATGGTCTTTGAATTAGACCAAGATTAGCCTGAGGTTACAGTGTCTGTTAAATGATTGGGATCCGCTGCCCTGATCCACTGTGTGTGTGAGTGTGTGTGCATGTGCGTGTGTGTGTGAGAGAGAGTGTGTATGGGTGAGGTGTGTGCATGTGTGTGTGTGTACGTGTGTGTGTGTGTGTGTATGAGAGAGAGAAAGAGAGAGAGTGTGTATGTTTGAGTGTGTGTGTGCATGTGCGTGTTTATGTGAAAGGCCATGACTGACTTTGCTAGGGGGCGCCGAGCGCGGTTGACGGCATCCAGGTCGGCGTAGCGCAGGTCCAGCTGGCAGCCCACCAGGATGATGGGGGTGCGGGGGCAGAAGTGCTTGATCTCCGGGTACCACATGGTGCGAACGTGCCGCAGAGAGTTGGGGTTGGCCAGCGAGAAACAGAGCACCACTACATCCGACCTGCCCACACACACACAAACACGGGCACAGTGAGTATGGGAAACAGCAATATGGTTTGATGGTATGCATGGAATGTCTAGAACTGGTGGTTTCTTCAAGCACGAGGACAACTTACATGTTCACACTTAGCAACTCAAGATTTTTCCAGGGATTAGTGCAAACCATTAAAGTATAATGACTGCTGTTTGGCCTTGCTAAATAATTTGAGTGAAACTTGAACTTGAATGGAAGCAAGTGTACTTGGATACATAAGGAAATCCCAGGGACAGACTGATATCCAGTTAAACAGCTTTCATAGGGGGTTAAATATTTCTATCTGTGGTGGGAGAGATAATGAAGTACAGACCAAAAGGTTGAGGACTGTGTGTGTGTGTGTGTGTGTGTGTGTGTGTGTGTGTGTGTGTGTGTGTGTGTGCGCGTGCGTGCGTGCGTGCGTGCGAGTGAGTGTGTGTGTGTGTGTGTGTGTGTGTTTGGTGTGCGTGAGCGCGTGGTGGTGAGGGCAGGGTGTAAGGTCCTTTTGTTATACAACACTAAAAGCATGTAGCCAGTGTTGGCCACAAGGGGGAATCTAAGAATAGTGGCTTGGCCAGGCACTCCACTCGCCAGCCCTCAAATTACATGTGAGGCTCACAGCGCCAGGGCTTGTTAGAAGACACTTACACCCGTCAAAACAATAATGTATATGTTCAATGCTTTCAACTAGCCTCATTCAAAGCATTTACATCACCAACTTAGCAACTTATTAAGCTGAGAGTGTGTCCACACACACACACACACACACGCGCACACAGCTTCTCATATTAACACCCAGTCTAGCAGTCATTAGTCCAGCTGAGGCTGTACTTTAATCTCTGTTAGTGTACGTGCGTGTTAGCTTGTGCCAGCCGAGGTGACAGGGATATGGATCAATGTTAATGTTCACTCAGTGTGCTATGCTTAGTGTGCGTGTGTGTGTGTGTGTGTGTGTGTGTGTGTGTGTGTGTGTGTGTGTGTGTGTGTGTGTGTGGACGTGACAGAGGGGAGGGAGGAGAGAGGGACAGAGAGAGTCTTTCCAGAGCATGGGCACATAGTTTTTCACATACAAATTAAAATGATCTGGGATATGTTGTGCATTGCAAAACCAAACAGCCAAGGTCGCAAGCTGTGCAATTACGTAAGCATTAGATGTTTTGTATTTGCTAGGGATATGGAGCATGGCTAAGCTCAAACTGCTGTCTCGGCTGCAGTCTCTTTCTCTCTTTCTCTCTCTCTCTCTCTGTCCCCTTTTGTCTCTCTCACGCCCACAAACACACACACACACACACACACACACACACACTCCTGGGGAGATTGCAGAGATAGAGCTCATGACTGCTCGCCTGTCACAATAGATCACAGGCGTTGGGCTGAGCAGACCCAGCGACCAAGCCAACCAACACACACCCCAGTCATATGGGGCGACAGAAATAAAATTTGCTGGTTCATGATAGAAACCAACTGCCTAGCTTCTCTGGTACACCAATACACACACACACATAGACACATACACACATCTATCTCCTCCTGTGCCAAATACTCATTAGGTTTTAATTACCCACAAACATGGCACAAAAATAGACACCTAAAATATTGATAATTTCACCCTGGCGGGCGAGGGGAGGGGGTGTAAGGGCTCCCTCGGTGACCCTTCTCTGACAGGAACCGGGAGAGAGGGCTGGAAAGCCGGCTGTGGGGTTAGGGCGGGTTTTGGTTTTCTCTCTGGTGTTCTGTTTCCACAATACTGACACAGCAGGCAGGCACCCTGCTCCGTCCGCCGGCCCAGACGGGCATGTGGGACATGGCTGGGCTGGCACTGAGTGGGCACTGGGCCTTATCACCTCCCCACAGACCATTACAACTGTCGGGCACACAAACACACACACACACACACACACACACACACACACACACACACACGCACACACACACACACACACACACACATACACACAAACATACACACACTTGGTCAGCAAGTTATAGGGACGTCTGTGTAACCTTCGTGTCACACTGGCCAATCACTGATGAGTGTGCATGTATGTGTCATAGTTTCATATAAGCTACCATGCTGGTTATTCAGGCTCCTATGTGTATAAGTGGGGTGTGCCTATAAAAGTTAATTGACACAAGTAAGGGTAGCTTTGACACTACTATAAAACACTCAAGGCCTTTTGCTCACAGCAGGTTGACACCCTCCCGAGACAACCTTGGCTCACCCTAACTGATCACCTCCTACACAGCTGGAAACAGACACACAAGCAATAAATGCAAAGTGTCCTCTCACTCATCTTGAACTGCCAGCAGTATACACAGTCTGTAGGTGTGTGTGTGTGTGTGTGTGTGTGTGTGTGTGTGTGTGTGTGTGTGTGTGTGTGTATGTGTGTGTATGTGTGTGTGCACTTTCTCACCTGCCATAGGCAAAGCGTCTGTCTTTGTGGTGATCTCCAAAGGTGTCCCACAGTCTGAGGGATACACTGACCTCATCCACCACATCTCTGGACCTCTCCAGCACCTACAAGACACAACACACACTTACACAACTGCACACAAAATACTTTAGAACCCATGTATATTTACTGCACGCCGTTAAGAGCACAATAACATTGAGGTCTCTGCTGATAAACCTAAAGTAAATCTCATTACCAATGACAAAATGCATCCATCATGACTGACTACCTCAGTGGATCTGAATGTTCTAAAAAGCATGAATGCATGAATGAATGGATGAATGGATGAATGAATTAACTATTGAATGAATGAATGAATGAATGAATGAATGAATGGATTGATGGGTGGATGGATGGATGGATGAATTAATTAATGAATAGGTGGGTGGATGAATGGATGAATAGATGAATGGATGAATGAATGAATGAATAGAGGGATGGATGGCTGGATGAATGAATGAATGTGAGAGTGGTAGTAAATATTATAAGCAGTACATGTGGGGAATAATGCAATATACCAGTCATCACCACCGTTATTACAGTTATAGATGTAATGGTAATAGCATGTTTCAGGGAGGTGTCATCTATGCTGACGGTTGAAAAAAACAGACTAGCTCATGAGGCAGCATAATTAAAAAACTTAAATGTAAGAAAATGTACTTCTACTTAAATGTACTCCTTCTTAAGGATAGCCTGTCCGTAATACAAGGAGGCTACGCATGTGTTTGTGGTGCAGCTGGTAAATGTGGTGGATTCTTATAAGAAGTTTGGTTGACAGGGTCAAGTACACCATTCAAATTGTGAATCTGACTGCGCCACTACACACAGACACACAAGCAAACCCTTGGGAGCACAACTTGACCTGTACAAACACAGCACCTGTACCAATCTGGGCAAAGTAAAAACCCCAGCAAATCCACAAGCACAGACAAATAATATGAAACCCACTCTAATGAGAGATTAAATGTAGAAATGGATATTTGTAATTATGAGCAAGTATAAATGGAAAAAGGTAAGTACAAATGTTGTGCGTATGCATTTGTGTGTGTGTGTGTGTGTATGTGAATGTGTGTGTGTGTGTGTGTGTGTGTGTGTGTGTGTGTGTGTGTGCGTGTGCGTGTGCGTGTGCGTGTGCGTGTGCGTGTGCATGTGCATGTGCATGTGCATGTGCATGTGCGTGTGCATGTGTGTGTGTATATGTGCATGTGTGTGTGTATACAGTATGTGCATGTGTGTGTTTATGTGCATGTTGTGTGTGTATATGTGCATGTGTGTGTTTATGTGCATGTGTGTGTGTATATGTGCATGTGTGTGCCTGTCTGTGCACGTGCTCTGTAGCCTTACACACTCAGCACCTATACATTTAAACGGGTGGCGCCAGCACCCACCTCCTGGCACACGCGGTACTGGTCGATGGCCCAGACGGTTGGCACGTGGGTGGCAAGCAGCTGGTACTGCGTGAGGGTGGCATTGCAGGCACGGGCGCAGATCAGACGCGTCTTCCCCACAGCGTTGTCGCCCACCACCACGCATTTGATCGTCTCAACATTGGGCCGCTCATAGTCTGTGTCAATATCCATGGAGAGGGCCCTGGGAGGAGAGGAGGCAGAGTCAGCAGGAGAGAGAAAGAGAGAAGATGAAGAGATGAAGAGGAATGGAGAAAAGAGGGATAGAGGGACAACAGAGGAGAGAGGAAGAAAGAGAAAGGGTAGTAAACTTGTTGCAATAGCTGTGGAAGGTAGAGAAGAATCTATATAGTATGAAGCTATAAATATATACGTATATATATATATAAAAATATATAAGCTATATATAAGAAGCTATATTGAGCACACTTGCACTCATTTGGAAGAATGACATTTTAATTTCAATATTTTAGTGTGTTGGCTATAACCACTGTGGAAACATGTTACAAATAGGAAGAACATTTTAGAACTTGTCCCTACTCCCATAGATGGTTCAATGTGAACTGCTCTAAAACACAGTCCAAAAGCACAGCAAACGATTTAAGTTCAGTGAAGTGTCTCCCTGGGGGCTTCCATTATGGACAGTGGACATGTCTAGTTCAGAGTATTTAGAATTTTTTTTATCATCAACCACAAGCCTAAGAAGAATGGTCCATCCAATATGGAAGAACGCCATAATTGTCACCTTCCATTGACTATAATCCACACCCCTTCCTCAGCGCCCACAAATGAAACTCACACCAACTTTCTCATTTCCACACTCTTTAAAGGAAGGAAGTACAGAGACTGACTGACAACATCTACAGAAGCTCAGTGCATAAAGCATCGCACGATGGCTTTCTCGGCTGGAACTTTTCCAGCGGCAGTATTTGACACATTGATTACTGGCACAAACAGACCCATCCTCGCCACCCCTCTCTTTCCACTCTGCATCCATCTCAACCATTCCGCCGTGCCAAGCTTGTGTCTCATTTCACAGATGGGAGTGTTATCTTACAGCGCCAGTGCACTCAAGCGGGTGGGCCCAGGCAAACAGGGTGCCAGCGTACAACTCGGGTACCCAATGTAACCCAGTACCCCTCAGCAACACCACAGAATGAGTTGTCCTCTCCTAGAGAAAAAAAAACCCTCCAAGACCTCAGAAAGGGAGGCCAGGGAGCATAAAGGAGTGTATGGGAAACTGCTTGGTGGGAAGTGAATAAAGCAGGGGGGGGGGGGGGGTCTGTGTGGGAGAGGAGTACTCTGGGATCATCCCACATGACCCACGAGACGCGAGCAGAAGGAGAGGTAGTGGCGCAGGTTCCCTCTTATCTGGGGGTTAGGGTCTAGCAGGGTCGAGACAGACGTAAGGGGAGAGAAACCATGTGAAAACCTTGTTACTTCACGCACGGTTAGAAACGTTTAAAGTCCAAGGGTGCTCACAGAAGCATGCAGGTGGATGACAGAGCGTCTAAGGGGAAAAGGTAGGACAACGTAAAACGTATCCAACCTAGAGCAGGGATGCATCTCTTTGACCTATTTGGGACTTTGAGAAGCTTTTAATCTTAGGCTTGATCTAACTACAATTACTTGTCTCTGTCATGCATGGCTTAATGGTCAATGGTTGCAACCAATAGAAGCACCAATCTTCCCTGTGCAATCTTAGTGCACACCAGGTATCACTAGCCATTTCTGTCAAATCCTACATAATCAATGTTACAATAGCGTAGCTATGTCAGTTATCGGACAGTGTCAAACATCAGCCATTCTGATAAACAATCAAAATGCTAAGTTTAATAATGGATCAACAATCGATATGCTCAGTTTAATAATGGGTTAACATGACAATGCGAACGTTTGCCGATAACACACGCCGTCCGATAATTAACACCGTTACGATACAATAATTATCATTTAACTAAGTAAAATCCCTCTATAAATCCTATTACAAATCAAGTGAAATCCTACTCAAGTCCTATCCTATTAAATGATTTGCCGTTATAGTGGAGATAATAGCCATATTGTATGCAGTGCAGCCAGAAAGGAGTCGGCTTTTAAATCTCTGACTGATGAACATTTTCTATTAACACACATTGGTGTCAGCCATGTTGGCCGTAGCTGCTGGAACTAGAACATTGAGAGGGTGTTCTCTTCAGAAAGGTGAGAAACAGCACACATTATAGCTAAACTGAGAAGGAGTGTTTCAGCAACCAAACCCCGCTCCAGATACTTTGACTGTGAACCTGATACCCGTTTGGAGAACACTATGGTCCTGCTACACCCGAAAGAGAGAGAGAGAGAGAGAGGAAGGCCAGTGGACAGAAACTCCCTTCCACTGCCACTCTCTCTCTCTTAAACACACGGTCACACAAGCAACACACAGACAGACAAACGCACACACACAAGGCACATACACGTATAAAAACGCACACATTCTTTGCTGTGACACTTTAAAAGGTGCTACAACTGAGCTTGAACTTGATAAAAAAAAAAGTCTTTGTAAGTCTTGGGGCCTTGGGTGGAAAAATCATGATGTTTTCCAACACAGATTAACAGAATCTGAAACTGACACACTAGGAATGACCACAACATCTGAACTGAAGGAGAAAGCAAGAAGGGACACGGTGTACCTTCATTCATTCTCTGATGTTTGCGTTCAGTGTCTGGGATACAAAGGGAAGCCTCCAGATATGGGTTCAAGCACAGAGAGAGAGAGAGAGAGAGAGACAGAGAGAGAGAGAGAGAGAAAGAGAAAAGAACACATCAGCACGCAGCTTCTCTATCTTGAGTCTTTACTCTGCACAGCGGGAGGTTCCAGTCACACACACCTCTCTAAACACCTCTGGAACACTGTGCACTCTTTAAGCTCCCCCCCTCGCTCTCTCTCTCTCTCTTGCGCTGTCTTCCTCTGTAATTCAATCACCCACATCATTCTTCCATTCTCTCTTCTCCTCTCTCGTCAGCTCATTCTCTCATCACTCATTCACTCACTCACTCACTCTGTTTCTCTCTCACAAACACTCTCTCCCTCCCCTGCTTCTTTGTCAATTCTGTTCTCCCTCTCTCTGCATACTTTATTATTTGGTTAATTCAATTTCTATACCACCACCCCCCACCCCATCATCTATCTCTTACCATCTCTCCCTTGCCCTCTGTCGCAGTGCACTTGCTCTGCCTCTCCCTCTCCCTCCCCCTCCCTGTCTGTGGAAGTTATGAAACAGCTCCAATGTTAGAGACAGCTCTGTCTCAGCACTGCATAAAAAGGATTCACAGCTCCCCCTCTCTCTCCCTTCCCCTCTCTCTACCTCTCACACAAACACACATATCAAATGTGTTCACGTATAAGTGTTCTCCATGTGTATATAATATACATTTTTATTCGCGACTTTGACAGAGCCTATAGCAAACACAAGACATGTATTTGTCTGCTTACTCGTCTCCATGTTTGGATAGGCACCTATGTATGTAATTTAGGACCACACACTACAGTATTATGTATGTATTTGTCAGCATTAACTGGGATGGTTTCAAAATGCATGCACTTGTGTTAACATGGACATTCGTTTTTTTTGTGGTTTATGACAGTGGATTTTGTGATTGTGAGTGTGTCTGTCTGTGGGTACATCTGTGCGTGCGAGTGTGTGTGTGTCTCAGAGAGAGTGACGGCCTGGGATGGTGGCAGTGCAGACTGGTTACATAACAGCAGCCTGTAAAAAGCAAAACGGCCCAGCAACAACATCCCTCTCTCTCTCTCTCTCTCTCTCTCTCTCTCTCTCTCTCTCTCTGCTTTATCGCCCCCTCCACCCTTCCGGGTTGCACGGCGCCTCTGCTGCCATACTCTCCAGGCCTGTTGACCCAGCCATCAATCCTGGACGGCTCCGGCTCTCCGCTCCCTCTCTCCAGATCAGGGGACACTAACGCAGCCACCAGCCTCCTTTCCACCAGGGGATAAGCTGGGAATACTCCAGCTTTCTGCGACTATCAGTCCAGGTTCAACACGCCTGAATGTGGCCTATTTTAGGGTCTTTCTCTTGCATTAAGAAGTCAAAGGTTGCTGCCGTTCTCATAGCTCACTGATGCCTTTCTGTGCTGACATTGTCTCTTCTGCTGCCAGACCTCTCTTGTGCTACTGAACACTATGTGTGGACTATTGCTGGCATTGGCTCCTAGCGTTGCTACCGTCTCATATTGTCACTGCCGCCGCCTATGTAAAGGACAATATTAGAAACTCGATACCACGGACCCAGAGAATTCATTTTTCCATGCAGGCTGCCTGCTTTGCCTGTCTGTTGTTTTGGGCCCTCTTAAGCAAAAGGAGGTCAACATCATGACAAGAGTGTGCCAGGAATCTCAAATGGGTCTGGGACATAGAGGAAAAAAAGAGGCAGTGGAGGAGAGTGAAAGAGAGAGACACACAAAGAGAACAAATGGGGGGGGGGGGGGGTAAAGCGACAGAGAGGGAAGTAGAGGAAGAGGTGGAAAGAGGGAAAAGGGGGAGGGGGAACACATTTCCCTTTATGACTCACACTCTTCCCTTAGTCTGATATTTCTACCCTGTGTGTGAGTGTAGATCAGATTGTAGTGTGATGACATTGTAGTGTGCAGTGTAGTGTATTGTAATGTGATTCAATTGTAGTACTTAGTGCTTACTCTAAGGTCTCCTACTGTATTGAAGTTTGAGTGTTGTTCCTCACTTGTAAGTGGCTTTGGATAAAAGAGAGGAATGTTAACAACAGACACCATCACTCCAACACACAATCACAGAGTCTGAGTTGGCAGCACAAGCTGTCATTACAGTGAACCTGGACATGTGGCTGCAATGGGCCTCTACTTGGACAGGCTCTCTCTATAGTGCAGGAACAGAAGTTAATAAACAGGCTTGTGTTGTCTAGCGACGCCCTGTCTCCAAACTTCACAAGAACTTTGAGCTCATGACCAATACCAGCACCATAGATCTCTGTAAAGATAACCCTTCCACCTGCCCATACAAACACACTCACAGAAGCACTTCAGTGAGGCTCAGGTCGGAAGAGATCGGACACCTCTATGCACCAGCTGATGAACAGGGGGGGGGGGGGCTGGCTTCTAGAGTTGACAAGTGCCAGACTGATGGCCACTCACAGAGTGACACTTCAGATATCAGCGTACAGTACCTTCACTCCTCAGAGGGTCAGCAGGGCCAGAGAGCAGCTCAAACAGGCTGTCTGCAGGCCAGGAGGTTGGGCAGCCCAGGTCCCCAGTCTCCAGCTCCGGCCCTGATGTCAAATCAAGTGTGTTCATCACACAGGCAGCCCTTAATCATCTTTTTTTTACCATATGTTACTTTCGCAATGACACATGACATGACAGTGCTTTGAAGCATTCCTCGTAAACGAATACCCTGAATGGATCCCCTCAGTGACACTTGTTGCTGAAAGCGCTAATGCTGCCCCCTTCAAATCTATTATCCCCACCCTGATTAAGGAGCCATTCGCAGGACAGACACGCTGATGCTGTGAGCGCATGCTTGCAGCAGGAGAGCTAGAGTTAGACACAGGTTTGGGCTATCAGAGGGGAGCAAGCACAAGGTGTTGGATGATTTCTTCACACGGGCTTAACTCCAAAAGTATGTCTGGTTGCTGTGTATGGGTAGATATGACCACCATGGGAGTAGCAAGGGTGTAACTGGGTAAAGTGGGCCTTGAATGAAACCTACGATCCAACAATGACAACCTCCAAGCAGCTGAAACTTATGAGGGTTCAATTTTGTTTTTGCAAAAGGGCAGCTTATCTCTTAGGTAGATATGAACCTGAGTCATTGCCTCTTTGGGATAGGTATGTAGGGGTAGACAGTTGGGTTTTTTATGAGCTGTGCTGGGGTAAGTGTGATTTCTGTAGGGGAAGGTATGGCCTTTGCCTGTGCAGATATGGTAAGTAGGTTAGCATGCCTCCATCTTATCTGTCACCTGATGAAACTCAATCTCCATACTGACCTCACAGAAAGGTGTGTGTGTTTGTGTGATAAGATGTATTTCAGGCAGGGTGCATTACAGCACAAGAGAACGGTATATCTCAACCATTAACTCAGATAGAGTATGTGATATCCTGCATAAACCTATCCTTCTCTCATACCCAAATCTGAGGGACAAAAGATTTCACAGCATTGCATCAGGAGAGAGACTGAGGCGCGCAACATAACTGAGCTGCCATTCGCCCCCGTTTCATTCACCCTTCTAAAAATCGCTCCTCCTCAACATCCATTCAAAATTATTCATAGCTCGCATGAATTGCGTTTTCGCAACATTGAGGGAGAAGCAAGAAGCTATCACAGACAACTTCAAAGGAAATATGTCATTATATGTCGCGAAACAAGTGAGCTCTAGGAAAGATAAGAGAACAATGGGAATCTGAAAGCACATGGTGATGGGTTTTTTGTTGTCGTTGTTAGAGTAGGGACCACATTAAAAGTAGCCTGTATTAAAATGCCCAGCCATGGAAGCAAGCACAGCAAAAAAGCAACATGCCCATAAAACGATTGCAATAATAAAATCATGCAAATAGTTTAAATGCCATGCCTGTGCTTTGGTTACGGTACAGTACCCAGCTTACCATTCATGGAACTACAGACGCCCTGAATACCCAAACCAACACCAATTTATAAAGCAAACACGTGACTCATCTTCCTCCCAAGTAAAATTTCTGCCTACCTTCCGACTGTTCCAGAATTGACCCACATGCCAGTCCGCCTGTCCCACCCCTGGATCCCGTTACACCGGGCGCAGGAGTGGAGAGGTCAAAAAAAGTTGCCACAGGTGTGTAGGACTTTTTATTTGTCGACGCTTTATCTAGTTCCGCATCTGTCAAATAGGTGCCATCTGCACGCTCGCTTTTTCTACTGAAAGTCTGCCAAAGCCTTTGAGGCGAATATGTCGCTGACAACTACGGAACTCTTTTGTCCTGTCTAAACCTGGGGGATTATGTCGACGATTCTAAAAGACACTAATTTCTTTCTTGCAAATATGCAATTGCATTTCGTCTCAAACCCTTACTTCTCCAGGTTTCTTTCTGTTATTGTTTCTACAGCTGATTTCTCGACAACACGCCCCTACAGTACCGCGTCATGACTCCTCGAGATCCGCCTTTGACAGTGATGTAATATCCTAAGCAGCCAATCGCCTGATGGTGGCTCCTTTGTATTCCCGCCCCGTCTGGGGTAGTCTGTCTAGTTAACTCTGTTGTCACTGCATTCCTTCGTACATGACCGTGAAGTTAAACGGTCATGGGTTAATTATTCTTTGAAAAAAGGCATACCAGCTCTTCCAACCGTGTATTACTGCTCTGTGTCCGACTGAGTCACTCGTTCACAGAGAACTGTAGTTCACAGAGACCTATATCATATCGTGGACAACAGCACTTTAATTAACCATGCTGTCTTTTCCAGCTGTGAGTGCATACGTCAGTTTTCATTGAACGTGCAACTCTAAGCGTAATAGCATCTAACTGTATCTTTGACGTTGGTATCGGTATCTTATTTTATATGAGCAGAACCAACGTAGACTGAATCAGTTAAAGGGCCTAATAATTACCAGTAGCCCTCTTTTTTCTATCCAAATGGAAAGTCCTTTAAGATAACAAAGCCTTAAATGAAATAAATGTTTCAATAAGCATGCAAGGCAAAGCATCGGTTATAACAATCTGAGGCCATTTTAATCCTTCATTGTCATGGGAACTGAAGAAAGAACTGACACATTGCAGTTCCTCTATCCATTGCCCATAGATGGTCACTGCTCAGACTAAAGCGAGAGACCCCTGAGAGAAAGCCTTTTTGGAATGTGCATTCCTGAAGAAAGAATGCAAACTACAGGGCCCATCTTGCCTGGACCTTTACTCCAGACACAAAAGGAAACTAATATCACTAAAGTATTCAAGGGTGTTTATGTACCCTGTGATTCCTCAACTAGTGTTTGACAGTCAAAAGTAAAAATGTAGGGCCTCTTAGCTGTTAATGTGAGTGTAGGCCTATATCCTTCCATCCTACTTCTGATGCTCACCCTAACATTTTTATCTTTTACAATACTTGCAATAATCCATGGCGGAACTACTGGAGCAAAATGCTAGCAAAATCAGAACAAGCTCTTTCCCAGGAGGAGAAAGTAATGATCAAATGTATAACTTCTCCATACTTGGATAAGTTGTTTAGGATAATTGCATCTGTTAAATATCTGATAAGTCAAAGTATAGGAGAGTGCCCTCTTCTGGTGGCTAAAATAAGTGGATTCAGTCCACATTGAATGTAACCACCACATATAATGCATCCAGTTGATTAATCAAGCTGTTTTATAAACTTTTTACAATTTTTTTCTTATTGCCCAAATTATCGATGTTTCAAGTGAGTTTTTCCTTCAAATCCCCCATGTCTGCCAAAGGAGCTATAAGAGAAGCTGTGGCAGTCATGATGATAACAGGAACAATGTTATTCGCCTGAAATTAAAATGGTTGTCTATCCAGCTTCGCAAAGGACCACATGTCCCCAGTTGGACAGGGCTATGAAGCGGGCATGCAAATACCACCATAGTCTGGGAATGCGATGCCCCCTGGCTCTCTTACGAACCAGGAAAGCAGATATCTGAACATCTCAATGCAGAACTGTGGTGTCTCACAACAAACTCCTGAATAGCTACAATAGCTACTAAGAAAATACTTTATAATAGGTTAGGGATATGTGCTCAAATATGCTTCTAACCTTCCTAGCCTTGTTACAATAAATGATAGCATGTTTCTCATATTTCTGTCTCTTTCTCACGGGACCAAGGCTCTTTGTGCGGCAGCACTATTGAAAAAATCTTGGGTCTGTCAACACCCAGTGGTCAAATGTTCAGCAAGACAGACATACCCCTCTAAAGCTTCTTCCAGGCAAGAAGAGACACCACCCTACCACAAAGCTGAGGATAATAACAGACATCCCGGAATTCTGTCCCTCAGAGAAGTAGTCTGGCTCCAAAAAGTCCAAAAAGGTACAAAAAAAAGAGCAGAGCATGAAGGACAAGGGTCACAGACTCCGTCAGTCACAGGTCTGTGTGTTATTTTAGGGGAGGGAAAAAAGGGCTAAAATAGGAATGAAGGCAGTCGGTACTTTTTTTTACTGTATCAGGGCAAAAAAAGGCACAGCTGGAGACAAGAGACCAATCCATTTAGATTTGTCCTTTTCTTTACAAATCACTGATGAGCGATTATCATATTCACCTGTGCTTTGTGTCCTGGATTCTAAAGTGCATCCTGCCTTAGGAATGCATGCTGAGCAGACAAGATTGCACAAACAGGATGCGTTTACATTCAAATATGGGGTTTTGAGACAGCAAGGATTTTGGTGGACTGAGCTCCATGGTTTGTGGCTGAAGATAATTTTTGTGTTGTGGAACTTTAGGGGCCAGAGTAGGGAGGTTGTTTAAAGCCTATGAAGATATATATAAGTATACAAAAGAGTAAAATATTTATGTAATTCCATGGGACGTGGATTTGAGGGAAAACTTTTATTTTTGGGTGTCAATAGGATTCAAATAATATACATCCACATCACTTACATCAATGGCCACATTTTCATGTGCTTGTATAAGTTGGTCATATATGTAGAACTACATAGTTACACAAAATGAAAAGAAACATTAGGTAGAATGTTAACATTTCACAGCTTTCACAGTCTAGTTGAACTCTGACATGAGGACTAACAGAATGTATTACTAATTATTAATTTTGATTGTGGTTTTGTTCTCTACAATGTACTCTCTTAAGAGGAACAGGGGCTGAAAATAGCTCATGAAGTTCCATTCCAATCTCTCAGTAGGACTTGGATACGCAGTTCAGCCTTATTTCTCGTGTAGTTTTACAGCATGGGGGAGGACTGAACCACCCACCCACCAGTGCTTACACACACACACAGCTCACGCACACACACACGCTCACACACACACACACGCACATGCACATTCACACACACACACA
>NC_045158.1:10535222-10537722 GCF_900700415.2 Clupea harengus | reverse complement strand
GGGGAGCCAGGGGGCGAGGGGTTGGGAAGAAAGAAGAAAAACCTGCTTTTCATCTACTCTCTCACTATTCTTACACTCTGAGAAAGGAAAAAAACTTTCTTCAGAAACCTGGATGAAGATGAGATGACTCACTTGAGCTTCGCCTCGGACAATGATACCCTAACTGGACTCTTCAACGTCACAGAACACAGCACTGTGCAAGATTATAAAATGCCATTTGGGAGTCACAGCTAAGGGCGGGGAACCCTTTTACCCTGATCGCCTGGGACTTTGTGGAAACAGGAAGAAGCTTTGTCAAGATTATTCTGGCCTGCTGTTGTGTTTGTGTGATGCTCTAACAGCGCTGGTATGCATTTCCACATGTTCTACATACACACACAAAAATAGCCTTGCGAAAAAAAACAGATGCTGGAAAAAGCTTTACAGTACGTGCATCCACAATGGATGGAACACACACAGGCAAATTCACACACAGAAACACACACTCCTGCAAACAGAGAGACACCCCACCCCACCCTACTCCACCCCATCCCGGAATCAACAGTCTGGTGCGCTTGGCTGCACAATTCAAACGAGATCTCCGAAAAGCCACGGAAAAATCCATACTGGGACCCAGCTATTTCTGGAGCAGCGAGCGGCTGCAAGTGTACAGATGTCGCTGGCTACCACACCCCATGTGACCACATTTGATCAGTGTCACAGCAACACTGTGTGTGTGTGTGTGTGTGTGTGTGTACATGGATTTGGGTGTGTGTGCTTGTGTGTGTGTCTGAGAGAGAGAGATAGACAGAGAGCCTTGACCACATGCAAAGCGTATCCAGAGACAATCCTACATTTAAAAATTGCACAACAATGAACTATGCCCTGATGTCATAATAACTGAGGAAGTGATTATAGGATGCAAGAGATTATTGTTTCTACCCCAGTCACAGATACCAGTCACTGCTAACTGTCAATGTTCAGAGTCATCTGATCTGAGGGGAGGTCAGTAGTTGGGATAATGTTTGTTTGGATTAGGTTCAGTATGAAGTTCACTCTGGGTGGAGAAACACTGTGCCTGTGCCAGAATTCTGAACTCAGTCACCACAACTCCACACAGTGCAGATTTAAACATTTAAAAATAAAGGTGAGGGGAAAAGAAAGAGAACGAGGGAAAGACCTACAATGGTGGTACAGTGAAAGAGAAAAATAACTGTGATGGTGCTAAAAACACTGCATAAATCAACCTCACAGCTTCAATTGCGCCACATGGTATGGCATCTGATACCATGTAACTTTTGAATTGCCCTGTCACAAGGTCTCAAGTAGGGCCATCTGTTTTACTACGGCATATGACCACAAGGACATAAATCAAATTGCAACACTTTATTTTGAGAGACTTTAGAAATGGTTTGTTGAATTTCCAGTTGAGGCTTTCTGTTTAGTTACTGAACATCACCTTTACCAACCCCAAACCAAACCCCTAATCTGAACCTGAACCACAAATTGTAGTTAACAGAGTTTCAACAGAGAGTGTATTTATAATCTAAGCATCCTTAGATCGTCTGTAAGGGACCATCCAAATAAAGTGTTACCATAAAATCTACAAACAACATTCAGTAAGTGATTGATGGTGACGAATGTTGGCAAATCACAGAAGGAAAAGGGATCCACACCACTCCCTGTATGCACAAATAACTGAACTGAATTATAAAAGAGGTGTGATCATTTACATAGATATTTCACATAAAATGACATACAATTACACAAAATCTCATGCATACATAGAAATACATCAGGATCTCTTTATTTGTATGTCTATGACACACATGCTTTAAAACTATTCTGAATATTCAGTCCAATACATCTTTGACAAACAAAGTAATTTAAGGTCATACAAGTCTTTAAAATCATACACTGATCACGCAAAGAGGAAATATTCAATAACTAATGGTGCTGAACAGAGGTTAAAAGAGTTGCTGTCCTCCACTAGTGCAGAATCCTCAGTGATGCAGCTGGGATTTACGCTCCCCTGCCTGTCTGCTTCAGCTGGGTCTGCCTCCAAGTTTCCAGGCAAGCTGCTCAGAATGGACTCATTGCAAATATTACATAAAGCTCAAGACAGCATAGAAAGGTATTTCGGAGTAATAGGCATGGAAATAATACTTCTCGACTATAAATGTAGGATGTTCCTGTCCTGGATATACAGGAAATGCATTTCATTACACATATTCTTATGTTCTCATTGGAGCCTAATGAAAGTTCTGGTATGGAACACTCCACCCTATGGACAGTAGTCCAGCAGAGGCACCATCCCACACAAAAACACCCCAGCAGGGAGATGCTGGCCTAAACGCTACAAAGTTCAATAGGTATTTCACTACCAGCAGCAATGTGAACTCTCTGCTATCATGAACACACGGCTGTTGTTGAATTATTTGGCCCAGGCGAGAACTTGTGCCGCGGACAGCCGCGGTAGTGCTGCCTTTTTTTCTCTATAATCGAATAGCCTATTATTTTC
>NC_045158.1:10477722-10532722 GCF_900700415.2 Clupea harengus | reverse complement strand
ATGCACTATGTAGTTCTGTGTTTCGGGCTGGAACACCCGGCAAAAATTGAAGAAAAGCTTACTCAGCATGACATTGCTAGCTATACTGCGAAAAGACACCATAGTGTGTTGGCAAGCTTCTATCACTGCCAACTGGGCTGTTGGTGGTGTTTGCAAGGTTTTTGCATGTCTTTTAGGTAGTTAGCTTGCAAGTTTTGGAACAGAACTACTTATTGCTGCTTTAAGAAGGCTTTTGAGAAGGCTTGGTGTACAGATTGTGGTAAAATAAGGGGCGGTTGGCCTAAGGAAGATAATTTGCAATCTCCAGGTGCCACAAACATCACAGCCGATCTATTAACAGCGAGCTTATACACCCACTCAACTGTTTCAAAGCATAGCATTACTTATTTCAGAAACACACTTTCACGTATTTATGTAAGTTCCAATACAATTTTCTGGTGTTATTTGCCCTGTTTCAAAACCAGGAGATTAACGATGTGGGGTACCGCTGACACCGAGAACTATGTAGCTATAATCAGTGCAGTCTGCAAACTGTCTTCAAAAAGTTAGTAGGCTATTGTATTAAAGTCTAGCCTGCTCAGTTAAATCACTTTCTTCAAATAAAGTTGTTACACAACCACGACACAGACAGAGTATTGATCATTCAGAAAAGATGCCAGAGCGAAAAGGACCTTCTATTTTAAAACACTTTCACTGTAAAAATGCAGTTCCAAAGTAGATCTCCCTCTCTTCGTTATGCAATTGTAATACACGTGTAGCGTAGATCTACAGTGGCAACATCTGTGTCGAGTCCTACAGACACGAAGATGTCATAAGTGGGCAAAATTGTTTACAGATAACACACACATAAGCAGCTCAAATGTCTAACCGAATACTATTATTGGGCGGGCTTACCTTCAATGCTCATTCGTCTCAAGAATCGTTTCGGCTATGCGCCACGTACGCCAGCAGCTTGGTTCTGAGGTTCTGCTATCAGTCGCTTGTTTTCAAGTCTTTTGTTTGAGCAATATTTATGATCTCGGTTTAAGAAAAAAAAGCTTCATTTAAGAAAACAGGTTTCGTTAAAACTCTTGCGTGGACTACGAATCTTCTGATCTGTGCGTTTAGAACAGCATGATGCTGGAAAGATTCTACCCACTGTATACTGACGACTCACTCCGGTTCGGGCGAAGATGGTCGTGGCTGAGGGGAAGCACTCCTCACTTTATCCCTCACAAAAGGAACGGAGCAACTGAGCCCCAAAAGCTGCGCACGGCCAGTTAAAATATTGGTTTGCTATGCGTCTTTGTATTCACTGGTGCTGATGCGAGTTTTCACGTCCTTTTGTTGTCACCGTCACGCCTCAAAAACGAGATTTCAGTCTCTCCACCCTGACATTCCCCTAGTCCAGTCACACCTTTCAGCGTCTTGCAGGGTTCGTCTTCACCATAATGACATTCCGACAAATCCCATTTAATGTGCAGTTTGCAGTAGACTACATCGTCGCATTTCTCCAAGTTTCAGTGAAAGTATACAGTCTGTGGTTCGTGGTCATCGTAAAGCGGATTGTAATGCCCATTAATAGTTCATGAATTTGGTTTTATCTTGAACAAAGAAACTTGTACAAAATATAATCTCAAAATGCAGGTCCTTTGTTCCCGCTCAACCTGCGAGCGTTCCCTCCTCAGTTCGCGTGTTGTATATCAGTTAGCCTATGTCAGACCACACTGCTCTGAAGCCTCGCCTGGACCTTTGCTCTTGGAACCTTTCATTGTTTTACTCTGTTAGCACCTCACCATCGATGAGCTAGAGAGTGGTCCCGGGCGTGAAGCTCCGGTACACTTCAATAAGCGCTATGAAACTGTCCATGCCACGCCCATCCATTCATAAAGTGGGAGATCAGCTCTTTCACTCGCAAGGAGGGAGCCCAGACTTAATGCCTATGGGGCGAAATCATATTAGATGCGTAACTGTAATGCAGTTAACAGCTGCTAAAACAATTGGGCGACAATACTTGCTCCACGAGCTTTCAGTGAGATTCTGTGATTTGTGATTTTTATTGAAATATGTCAGTTCTTGTGCAATTGAGCCTGATGGCAAAAGCAGGCTGTCCTCTCAGGTTTTGCCTTTCTGTCTCGCTCTCTCAACTACAGTTTTGATCCATGTTTGGAATGTCGTTTGTGAAACAATTAAACCATAGCCTACATCAACCTCAGTAAGAGTCAAAACTCGGAACTATACCAAATGTCCCATTTTAACCCATTGCCACAATGAAGTGCCAGAAGGCAGACAGTCTGACCCAGTTTGGTCCTAAAGTGTCTTTGAATAACAGAGAAGATAACGGTCCTATACTCAGCTGAATGTAAATGTTGAAGTGGCTCCCTCTGCTATGCTGATGTGAACAGTTTGACTTAAAGCAGGTGTTTCAGGCAGGCTGTCTTTCAAATCAGCACAGTTGTATTTTTCTCCTGCCCACAAAATATAGGCACTCAATCAAGGCAGGACAGATATTGTTCACATGTGAGATTATTTAGAAGCTGTTGGATGTTTTGCACTATGCATGAGGTACTTTTGTGGAACACATGTTATTGTCTTCATAGAATCTCCTACAGTCCTGGACACATTCTTGAGCTGCTGCAGAGTGGTGAGGAATCAGTAGCTGGGTCTCTATTCAACTTTTTAATGCAAATTCTGACTATTCGAATAGGAAATCCTAAATGGAAACATTTGGAATTCGCCTAAAATCGCCTAGGTCAAATAAAAAATCAATTTGCTAATGGGTTAACAATCGATTCGCATAGGGCAAAATGACACTTAAGGTTGATGGAAACTTGATGGTCTATTCGCAGTCTATGCGCATTTGTTGCAGTTTATTAAGGATTTCCGTTAAAGTTAACCTGACAACATTAAGTTTTGATCCCACAGCTGTTCACAACCCCTCCCTCAATTAGTTGAGTGCCCGTTTTTGATTCGCAGCGGAAGAAACGCGTACAGACTTGGATTTTCTTTAGCCGAATTTTCATCAATGAGTTTAAATGTGCCAATGACTTGGATGGAAACCCAGCTAGTTACACGGTCCGTTGTAATTCATCCCATCACTTTTTTCACCTATAAGCACCTACTATAACAGGTCATGCTATCACATGAGAGTTCAACCAGAAACCCACATGCCGAGTGTCAACCCTGAAGTGGTGAAGATAATATTGTCCATCCAACTTATCTCTCTCTGGAACTCAGTTATTGAATTCTTAGAGATACTAGGCAACACACATGAAGTAAATTGATACCAGCCTTGTGATGCAATGTGCAAAGGAATCCTCACAAGGCTAACTTCACCTGCCTCCACATCAGGGAGAATGTGGTAGACTTCGCCATCCGTGTCTGGCTCCGGACATGTTATCTTTGAAACCGGATGATGATGTTTGTATTTTTTTGCAACGCAAAATGGGAGACTGGAGTGTCAAAGACAAAGCAAAAGCAGCCCCACGGTTGCTAACAAGGCCAGTTGTATTCATGTAAGGTATTGCATGTGTCCGGTAAGAGCTGTATGTGTGTGTGTGTGTTCATGCATGTGTCAGGTAAGAGCTGTGTGTGTGTGTGTGTGTGTGTTCATGCATGTGTCAGGTAAGAGCTGTGTGTGTGTGTGTGTGTTCATGCATGTGTCAGGTAAGAGCTGAGTGTGTGTGTGTGTGTTCATGCATGTGTCATGTGTGGTCTGAGTTTCCCTTATTTTCTCCCCCCAAAAAGCTGCAGGCATTGGCATCAGGTCATAACCCAATAAACATAACTTGCAGAAGGCAGTAGACAGAGGGAAGTGCACACATTAAATGCTGCATACATGGCAATGCTCCTGAGAATGGCACTCAGATGGTGTCGGTATCAGCTCTGTTCGACCATTTTGGTGTCATATGAGGTGTGGTGTTGGACTCATGAGGAAACCAAAGGTCAAAGGTGTAAGAGAGTACGCCTAGTCACATCACTCAGTGTAGACACTTGCAGTAAGTGCATGCTATCATAGTTGAGTGCATTTGACAAAAAAAAGGAGACAGCCAAATTGAGAGTCAGGAGAAAAGAGGGTCTGCAAAAAAACAAAACGTTGGAGGAGTCTTTTGGGCTTGTAATCCTTTGGACAAAAAACGCTCCATTGGACAAGTGATTTTTTATTGATGTTTGTCATTCACATTAAAACCTCCCCTGTGCCAACCTGTTCTCCCTTCGGTGCCAGGCCCCAACACCATAATGCACAGAGCTGCGTTTTTTGCCCAGTGTCACTGGTCTCATTCGCCAGCTTGGGAGCCTTTATTCTCAAAGTGTTTCGCCCAGCAGTTTTTCCACCCACAATTTTGCCCTGCCCTTGTTGCTGTGCCTGGGCACAAAAGAAGGAAAAAGGTGCTTCAATGCTTTTCACCTCCCCGCCACAAACGGCCCTCACTCCCCCCTGTCAATGCCTCCCCTTCTCCTCCCTGGTGCTAAAGTGCTGAGTGCTGGCCCTCGGAAAGGCCTGCGTAGGCTAGTTTCAACAAAAGCCACCGTGGCCCATGCCACAGACACATGAAAGGCCAGAGATAATCCCAGGCAGATCAATTTCACTCAGCAACTCTCTGTGTAGCTCACAACAGCCCCGATGTGCCCACAATGGCGGCCTTTCTGTGGGCCGTGAGCCGTCCCATTCTCTGGCCTGATCCTCCCCACAAAGACCCGCCACAGAAGTGCCAATTGAGCTTGAACAATCGCTCACAAAATGGCACATCACACCAAGACGGAGCTCCACTGACCCAAGCCCTTGTTTCCTGACGCAGCCTCCTCAGGGGTCGGGCAGCACCCACTCTCAACTGGGCTCTCAGAGAGACCTAAAAGACCCTTCTCAAAGCCTTGTCAAGCGTCAGACAATGATCCCAGCACCCGACACCTCTGTGATATGAGCGGGTAGAAGATGAAAGGATGTTTAGCGTTAACCTACGTCTGCAGAAACGGTGATAGGAGCGCTGGCCGTCTGGCAGCTCATCCCTGTGCTGAGGTTGGATCAGTCACAGGAGCGCCACAGGTGTCACGTTGTCCGCCTGGAACAGAACAGCGTAAGATGCAAGACCACAGCCATGTGTCCACCCACAGATTGCGTTACCAGTCACCGCTCGCATCGCCCTGCCACTCACGTGTTCTGGATAAACTTCCCATGTGTGTTTCCTGTCTCAAAATGAGATTTTTTTCTTTAAAGAAAAAACAAAACCACAGGATAGGCCACACTGTGGCGAAGTAGCCAGCCAACCACCGCCTTGCTGGGCCCAACGCTGTACCAGGTTTGGGTGGACTGTGCATCACACAAAGAATGTCACTATGAATAGACGCTGTGAAGAGGCGCCGAAGCTCTGGCACGAGTCGCACTCCCAGTGGCATCATGTCTTTGAGCAGGCACTTTCCGGGTCACCATGGAAACAGGGATGAATACAGCTGCCATTGCTATGCTGACATCTTTGTGGAGAGATTATTCATATTTCTCAGTCTCTTGTCTTGTCCTCTGTCACCTTTCGCCACACAGGTAAAGACCAGTCAGCCAGCCCCATTTGGCTGTGAAGAGGCGCCTCCATAGGTGAACACCTCCAGTGGATCAGATCAATCATGTTCATTTATCATATAAGATTTGCGTTTCAAGGGTTCTCAAAATGTTGGTTTACATTCATAAGTGTTGAACTGATTGAGGCACACACCCAATCGGTGTGATATTCCTGAATTTAACTGAGAGGAGATGGATATCAAAGGCAAGAGACTTCAAGAAGAGTGTGTTATTTCCCAGGCTTATGAATTGCCGGCCTCTCTCCTGTGTGTTGCTTTGTTGAACATGCTCGAACAGTCTGCCGCCAACAGCACATCACCTGGGATTTCAAAATGTGTTTTCACACTTATCAAAGCCAGGCATGCTTTTGTGTGCTTGTTGCGTTTGTGTGTGTGTGTGCATGTGTCATATATCCTCGTACCTTCCCAAATATCTGCCAGAACACAAACGCATATTCACTGTCACATCCCAATTCTACCATTCAAATCTGATTTAACACTAAGTATACATGACTCATATTTCACGATAGGGAATAAAGGTATAATAGGTTAAAGTTGATCAGTTTATCAGTCAGCTTCTTACTAACTCAATCACTCACAGAACACCATTTGTTGGTTCTCTGTGTCAATTACTGATCACTGTGGTGGTCTTACTCCAGGTTGCAGAAGAGTTGCTTTTATAGATTTGTGTACTGTATACTTTAAAGATCCGAAGTCCAAAACCTTATGCCACTTTATGGTTTTCACCAATTTCTGGCCTTTTTTTCATTGAGATTAGACATATATTAGCTCTAAGGGTTGCTATAATGATTGAAAGTGTTTACTCAATTACTTTCCTTTCATTTTATCACAGTATTTCTTATTTTAACAGGGCAATCAGGGTCAAATCCATTTCAACATTTGAAAATCAAATTAGTTTGAGAGTGTCTGTGTCTTTACTCTTGCCTTTAAGACAAAGACAGAAGTATGATTTACTTCCATTACCATTCCCTCCTGACCTGTTTTTTACCTCATTACCCAAAATACCTTCCTGAGTTTCTGAATGCACAGCTTCTCTATTTCCCCCTGCTCATAACATTGCTAAAACCCATGACAAGGTCACAAAGTGTCAGTTAATGGTTTATGAGCTCTTAGCTTGTTTTCTACATTAGTTACATTAGTTCAGTCCCCTTTTTTGCTAAAGCTCCACTTAGGGGCAGATGAGCAAATGGGAAACATTTGTGTTTGCACTCCATTTAGACTAGAGGCTCTGATGTGTTTGATCACTTACATCACTGCCATGCGTAGGAGGGTCACTTGGAGATAGCCTGCACAGAATTAACGTCTGGATCTGTGTCGTGATACAAACCCTGCAGAGGCTACGGGGTTTTGGCCTATGAGCATCCAGCAGTAGTTTATCAGGCAGGTATTAGGCAGTTCATCATGGAAACCATGCTTATCAGAGACGAAAGTCACTGACACAGACTTTTAACACGCTAAAGTCTAGTGGTTTTTGCTTTGAGTATGGTAAAATGTTCAGCTCAACAGTTTAGCTAAGCACTCAATATCATGATAACACCACCTTCGCCCATAATATATGACACAGTTATTACAAAAAAAAAGTACCAGAATCTCACACACACATAGCTGTTGTTCCACTTACAGCCAAGTCTGGTGCAAGAACTTTGGAGGATAGTTAGGATAGGATATAGGATAGTTAGTAATGTTAAATCCCACACAGACTGAAAACGCATCAAACCGCAAGTCTGACTTCTCACCTATGTGAAAAATTAGGTTACCTAGCCTCAGCTGGTGTGCGTGTACTTATGTTTATGAGAACATAAACCAGGTCAGGTTTCTGCACACTGGAGCTGTGTGTTGCTGCAGCAGGGATTGCAGAGTAGACTGCAGATAAGTGACAGGACAGCTGGGACACACAGTGTACAGTTCCTGGTCACACACTACTCTTAATGACATGTTATGCAATTCTAACCCATGAAAGCCTGTTTTGAAAAACACATGGACACAGACACACGGCATCTCTGCCAGCAGAGGACCCGTCTGTGTTATAGAATGGCGAAATAATGGATTTCATTTTTTGGATATGACAGAGAAATAACAAAACGCAGCTTCGATTGTTTTCTTTTAACATATGCACATATTATTCATCACTAGTCTATTTACATGAATGATAGGAAAGACTTGCTGGAACAAAGCAGAGGTTTCAGAACAAACCTCTCCATTCCTCCCTCCCCTACCGCTCACTTGTGTTGAAGCTTATTGGTTGAAGGCCTGGGTTCATTATACTTCAGGAAAGGCATCAGTGCACATCATTCATTTCCAATCAAAGACTGGTGAATCAGGTTACTTTGGAGCAATGGAAGAGGTCTTTTCAAGCGTACCTCTCTGGTTTTTGGCGTTACTACTGGCTTATCCTAATCCATTTTAGTAGAGTGTTATCAAAAGGTTTGATGTCAATGTAATGTGTTTCATTTCACCCTCACCCAACAAAACACTAAACACTAAACACTAAACTTCCTCATATGAAGGTATGTAAGTGTGGCCCTATTTATCAACATAACCATATTGTTTATGGTGATGTTTTGTGGTGCAATTTCACATGAAGTCTTTGTGAGCTGTGAGTAATAGCCTTGCAGCTATAAAGCAACTGTGTACAGACAGTAAGGAACTGTCTGGGAGCTGAACTCTTTCTTTGTACCTGACAGCTAACATTGTGCCCTTGGCATTTGGGTGCCCTCTTGGTGCCCTTGATGCTGACATCACTGGGCCTTTGGGCATGTCTGAGAAAGAGCCATTCTCTGAAGATAACGGAGACATTTCAAGACATTGCTGCCACCAGCAAAAAAGTGATACTTTTGCAGTATTTCCCACACACAATAACCCACAATCTGTGAAAGGGCATCACCTTATTCAACAGTCATATGATTCAAAGCCATCTCTTGAATGAGCAAACCTTGTGTCACATGCAGTAAAATATGTGCACAGTCCACTGAGACAATCTAGTTTATTGAACACAGAAGACTAATTCTGAGTCTGCTTTTGCGTCACTTCCAGCTCTCTGCTATTTTCACATGATATTCTGTGACTTGTGGATATGTCTGCTACAAGTTTGAGTTCTGCAGATTGATATGGCCTGGTTCGACTAATTGATATTAAAATACTACTAGCATCTCAGCATGCTTACTAAATAAACTAACTTTAAGGGGGGGGGATTCATAATTTCCCTGTCAGTCAGTTCTTTCTATAGAAAAATGGCCATCCTAGACCAGACAATCATGGTTCCCCATAAACTGCTAATGCGCTAATCCCCACTGAGAACCGCCAGGCTGCCCTCTGCAGCTCTGACTCTGCAGCTCATCTGTTTGCCAGCTCCTGAGCTGACCTATACCATGTGCTGGTCTGGCTGAAGCAGGCCAGTCAGTGGGTACGGTAATACAGCGAGAAAACCGGTGGTAGGTGCTGTTGTGTCTTCAGTCTCTTAAAGCTAACCTTACTGTTGACTATGAAAACCTCAAAGAGAACTAGTGTGCTGTGTATTTCCCTTTCACTGATGCTGACAGTGTGCGCTGCTGGTAGAATCACAAGTTCAGATAGCCTTTCTAAGGAAATTTAAACGACCAGAAAAGGATAGGTTCTTGTACATCGACAAGAAAGAACAAACGGTTGCCAGTGACTTACCCCTAAACCCACTGTCTCTAGCCAGGCCCACTGCTAGGCAACACTATTTGCTCACAGATGGCAAATGCAGCACATGTTTATCTAGTGCGAATTTACCCAAGACAGGATGCTCCCTCTGATAGACCACTGTCATCATTAGGAGAGGGAGAAGGTTCGGTGTGTGCGTGTGTGTGTGTGTGTGTGTGTGTGTGTGTGTGTGTGTGTGTGTGTGGGTGCGTGTGTGTGTGTGTGTGTGTGGGTGCGTGTGTGTGTGCGTGTGTGTGTGCGTGTGTGTGCGTGCGTGCAGTTGGGAGGGCACTGACGCCTGACTAATGGGCAAATGTTAACTCTATGACCAAAGACATTTCTAAATACTGAGTGAACTAATGCATAATCCGGTGCCTAGGAGTGGTCTAATACCTTAACTATTGTTGTGGTGTTTGCTAGATACTACAGTATGTGTCATAGTTTTGCTATTTTAAGTAAGGATACCTCTATGCAAAAGTTTCCTTACAGGCAAAACAATGCAGGCAGGTCCTTCTGACAGGCCTTGCCTTACAGGTTGATCTCTGAATGGTTATGAATGGTCCAGAAATATGCAAACTTTTGACGTTAGGCAATGAGTCAGCAAGAAACAAATCTTTCCTGTTTATTCTAAACACCCAAAACAAAAACAGTAAAATGTTTTTTTTTTTTTTTTTTTTTTTAAATCTAAGTGACGGATGAGGCCATGAACGCCTTTTTCTTGTGACACCTAGATCCACCCAACAACCAACAACCTCACAGTCAACAGCACTCTGACCAACTCTGTTGTGAACAAACATCCACATCTACCTGTACAACACCCTGGCAAGAGGATTATCACACCACAGGGTAACAAAATAGGTATTACAAGAGTGTTTGAGAGAGGGTTTTTTGTCTTTCCCTTTAGCTATGAGGCAATGCCGTTAAAATGAGTACAATTAGCATGAGGAATAACAGCTTGAAGGATGAGTGTGTGTGTGTGTGTGTGTGTGTTTGCATGGTTGTGCATGTCTGTGAGTGTGTGTGTGTGTGTGTGTGTGTGTGTGTGTGTGTGTGTGTGTGTGTGTGTGTGTGTGTGTGTGTGTGTGTGTGTGTGTAAGTGTAAGTGTCTGTGTGTGCACACATGCCTCTCGTTCTCTCGAGAGGGAAAACTGAAATAAACCAAATGAATCATCAGCAGTGTGTCATGTGACAACACCTCTCTCACTTTGCCCGTCATCCCTCCCTCAATGCATTCCATGTTCCCTCTCCCTCTCTTTCAGTCCTTCTCTCTCTCTCTCTCTCTCTCTTTCTCTCTGGACAGGCAGGTTATTTAAACTGTGCTTACACAGGGCAGCTGGTTGCCTCATGCCTCTGTGGTCTGTCTGTACAGTGGCAGACAGGATGGGTATTAGACTGTCTATCCCCCTGCTAAGGAGTCTGCCCAAAAGGCTTTGGACAAAAATCTTGACAGGAGTTAGAATATCTTATTCCACAGCCACCATTCTTCTGGATGATTGCAGTACACCCTGGCCATGCTTGCCTTGAACCCGTACCGCTGGCTGTGTTTGTTTGAAGTAAAGCTGCTTTTTTAATACTGAAAAATACTTCATTCTACAATTTTAGTTATACACAGGAAAAGATGTTCCTTGTGCTATTGGTTGGGGACTTCCCACAGCGGCCATATCTCGCACTGTCACACACAAGTACTCATACCCAACAACCTAGCCTAAGTATTATAGCATAACAACATGCACTACAACCATCATACTGACACTTTATAATACTTAACAACAACAACAACAAAATGCCTTTGTAAGCATTTCACTTGGGTTGTCAAGTTGGCATGTTCCTTCATCAGTGTTCGGTTAAATTAGGCCCACAATGCCTCCAGAAGACTCCCGAAGACTGGCTTCCCAGACCAACCCTCTGCATACTCATGATGGGTTGGGACACATCAATTCCAGAGACAACAATAGATACACAACTTAAGATACACCTCGAACATTACCGAGCCCCACAACAACCATGACCGAATACCAGTCCAATCGAGTTCTTCAGCTATACTTGGGTCCATTTGCCCGTGGCTCTAAGTATGCCATTTTCAGCCATACTTACGCTCCGTAAATTAAGGTCACTCTAAGTATGGCCCCTTCAGCTATACCCATGCCCTGCTGATACAGGCTCTAGGTATGCCAAAACCAAAAGATCTTGCAAATTATGTCAGAGTATGCCAGCCTGCCAACTTCCAACAACAGGCTTCTTCACGTAATACAGGTTAATTTGCATGTCCCCAAAGCTATGCTTACAGTCATACCACAATGAGCACACCCAATCTCGTACGATCTCAGAAGCTAAGCAGTGCTGGGCCTGGTTAGTACTTGGATGGCAGACTAACTGGGAATACCAGGTGGTGTAAACTGAAGCTGGGTGAGCCAATCCCTCGCTCAGTGGATTTAATGGATTACTGAAACATCGAGAACAAGTGGATACCAAATCCGGTGGAAACTTGCTATCGATGGCCTATGCTCCATTATGGAGTGAGAAGGTGAACAACAACAAAGAGTCTGTGAAGACTCAGCCATAACCTTTGACTCAGCAGCCTCAGAAGTGTTGTGGTTGATTTAGCCACAAAGCCTGTAACACCAACCTCCACTGGCGTATGATTGGCAACCGTGTAACTTCCGCTACCAGCTCTGCATACTCTAGCGCCTTCCTTTCAAAGGCTTCCTGAATCGCATCTTGAAAGGGAATTGTTAACTCAATCAAATAAACAATGCGTTCACATTCAGAACACAACACCATGTCTGGTCTCATAGTAGTCACGACAGTACACTGTAGAATACATTGTGCCTTCCAACATCAGCCAGTAATCTCCAATCCTGCGCTTTACTCCATTTTCCAGTACTGTTTGTCCGTGCTTCTTCTTTCTTCTTCTTATACACCTTAGACGACATTGTATTCTACTTTAGCCCTTCACAATCCCAGCAGTCGTTCTCAACCTGAAGAGTGGACTTGGTGAAGACCCCCACCCAGCTTTTCCCCTGTTCCTCTGTAAAATACCCCAACCATCTCTCGTCTTCCTCCGTCTTCTTCTTGCCCATCTCTGTGTTCCCCCATGTTCCCTTTACATTTTCTCTGCCATCTTGGTCCTCCTCATATGCATCTTACCTGATCATCATTCCTCCCTCCTTCCTCCATCATTCCTCCCATCTCTCACCTTTCAGCAGTGTTCATATGTTGACCCAGTTTTTCTTCCACTGTCTATGAACTCACTGCCCCCAACTAAATCGGGAAGTGTCTCTGGAACTGGTTTGCTGGAACGGATGTGTTTTGAACCCACCATATGATCAGAGGCTAAACAGACAGAGATCACTGTAACTATGTGCTATCACAACACATGAACAGTGCCTTGCAAAATTATTCAACCCCCCGCGATCACCATTTTCTGTTTAACAAAAGATACTTACATGTTTTCTCAATCAGTGTTGTCATTGCAAACACTTATGCTGCTGTATATTTCTAAATGTTAAAAAAGTTATTTGTCAACTCAAATTAAAATAAATACATTTATGAAAATAAATAAATGAAACAAATATTCTGCTTGCATAAGTATTCAACCCCTATACATTAATACTTGGTAGAGAACCCTTTTGCTTCATAGAAAACCTGCTGAAGTGAGACAGCACCAGTTTAGCACATTGTTCTGCTGTGTTTTTCCCCATTCATCTTGATAGAATTTATGAAGATCATCCCGATGTGATGGAATGGCGGTCCTGGACTGTGCTGCCACAGATTCACAGTAGGATTTTGTTCAGGGCATTGACTGAGCCGTTCTAGAATGTTTACTTTACTGTTTTTGAGCCATTTCAGTGTTGCTTTAGCCTTGTGTAATTGTACTACTGGTAGGTAATCCATCTTCTAAGCCTTAGTTTTACAACAGACTGCAACAGACTTTCTTGTGATTTTCTGTACATTGTATTTCCATTCATCCTCCCTTCAATTCTAAAAAGTTTCACCAGTTAATATCTTCCTTGGCTGCTTGGTTTGGGGGACAGGCTTTTTTTGGTGTGAAGCAACTTCAACTTTATTCATATGGATCCAGTAGTGCTCAGTGGGACAACACTTGGATACCTTCTTGAAGTCTTTTCCTCACTTAAGCATCTTGTCTCTTTAGTCTTCATTCCCTCTGTTATTTCACAACCTGGCTGATGACCCTTAGACTGAATGATTTTTACATCCAGGAGATCTTTACTTTACCTAATTATGGTCAGTTATGGTCAATAAAGTGACACCTCTGTATCATCTGGGAATAATTTGTCATCTGCCTTAATCTGGAACTCAAAAGTACAGGGGATTGAATGCTTATACAAGTAGTATATTTCCATTTTTATCAGATATTATCAGACAAATCATTTATTTTGCCTTTGAAAATATACTAGACCATAAATGTTCACAAACATAATAATGATTGGGAAATTGTGTAAGTACCTTTTGTAATTGTGAAAATGGTGGTGATTTTCAGGGGGCTTGTATACTTTTGCAAGCCACTGTACTTTGCCTTCATCACTTGTGTCTTTGGGAAAAGCATTCAGACTATTTTTATGACTTCCACATGCCAGGAATAAATAGTATGAAGTGACACATTACGCCATTTGCCTGGCGGCATGAATGGTGGGTATTTGACCAACGTGGACAGACCCGGAGGCCTGCCGAAATGAGCGAAGAGCACTAATGAATTTGCATGATGGTGTTAGTTACCTCAGCCGCCTCAAAGCACAGTGACCTTAAAACCCTCCCTCACCCTCTGCATCTGCCTCTGCCTCTTTCTCCCTCTCTCGGACTGGGCAGTGTTACATAATCCCATTACAGCCCCAGCCAGCCGGCGGACAGATAGGACAGATCATTGACGTTTGCACCTTTAACCCCTCCACCCACGGGTACAAAACCCAAAACACAGACGTGCATGCCAGCACATACTCACTCACACACACACACTCATTCACACGTACACATACACACTCACACACCTACACATGAATGTACACACACACTCACACAGAAACACACCCACACACACAAAGACCCTCTCTCACTCTCACACACACACACACACACACAGTGTTATCACTCTTTAAAGGCTAAAAAGAGATGGGATTTTAAGGCTTACAGATCTCTGCTGAACTGAGTGCTGATGTTGCGATGCTGGCCTGGCAGTCAGGGTAGACTTTCTGACACATGACTGGTGCTGCGTGTTTACTGTCACACAAATTAGTCACCCAAAATTACTCTTATTAACCCATGACACAGCATTTCACTTGTTGAGGTCATAACAAATATTTCCACTGCTATAAAATACTGCAAGAACAACACAGGATTTGCTGACAGATTGTTATTGCATTGACCTAATGAACATCTCCACCTAATGGTGAATATCTGAACTGCAGGCTCCCTAACCAGTGCACTGAAAAACTGTGGGTTTTGAACAGCATTAAAAGGTCTGAATAGGTCATCAGAAGATCCACACAGACATACTTTATATGCAGTAACATTCTTTTATTAGAGTATGCAAACATATTCATAATAATCTGTGTAAAACGTCATTGGTCTCTGAAAACTAAGGAAACATTCAGTGCTGGAATGCACAAGTGACAGTACTTAACATATACACCCACAACATGTTCCATAAAACACATTTGGTCTAAAGTACATAGTACAGAGATTCAGTCCTCTTCTGTGTATTTCTTTTGTTTACAATGAAATTCAGACAAATCTTGTGTAGCTGCTAATAAATATTCCTCTTTCCCATGGCTATCTGAGCCACACAGGGACCTGGAGGTTGAATATGTAAACCACTGAATGTTCTATGTTGATACATTTACATCACACTTTAAATCCTCTGACCTTTCACAGTTATTACAGGGAATGAACACTCTGACCTTTCCCATTCTCTACAGACGACGACGCTGGAGTCTTTTAGCCTCATAACTAGCCGTGTGGCACATGTGAGACAAGCTCGGCCTATGACCTACAACACGTGGCATTCAACAATATTAATCAGGTGAGGGCTCACGCTGGGCCACCGAAGCAATCTGTAGCAAACTGGAAGTGTTCCTGCCCATCTCAGAGGAGGAAAAAACACAGCGATCAGAAGGCAAAAGGAAAAAGAAAATCCATACACTTGCTTCTGAATGCTGTTTTCCCCTGTATGCTGTAAAACAACTCATCAAAGTCGAGAGCTGTGGCGCAAGCAGCAGCCCCGTACCATGGATGGGCCTGAACGCCCATGGGGACCCGGGTTCGAGTCCGACTCGCGGTCATTTCCCAATCCCACCCCCAATCTCTCTCCAGTTCACTTCCTGTCTATCTTCACTGTCCTATCCAATTAAAGGCAAAAAGCCCAAAAATAAATCTTTAAACAAAAAAAAAAGTATAAATTGTGATAAATGTGGATAAATGTTTGATTGTCAGGGTGCTGTTTATCCAGTGTTTCAACCAATTTGAATCACCTTCAGATTTCTAGAAAAGAATGATGAATTGCTTGCAAATTGAAGCATAAAAAACATGAATGCTAATAAGGCATGTCCTTATTGATCGACACTATTGTTTTCCCACTGCCTGGACAACTCCACTTGCCTGAACTTTGTGTGAGTGTGTGTGTGTGCATGTGTGGGTGTGTGTATGTTCTCAGATATAGAAACCTTTTTGCATCCGTGTGCCTCTCTAGCCCTGTGTGTAGCGGATGATCTCAGTGAGGTCATAGCCAGTGACTGCAAAAGCATAGCCGTCCCCGTCACAGAACTTGGCCCCGCAGATCTGGGTGTCTGTCACACACTCGTTGTACATGTGCTCGATCTGAGGGGGAAAAGCAGGGGGAGAGTAAGACTGACTGACTGACAGATTGTTCCCTTGACTGGAGAGACAGTGTTGTGGTGTGATGAGTATAAATACCTGTGTGTCTATAAAAATACATATGGAAACAATCTGGGTCAATACACTAAAAATGAGCACAATATGAACAATGCTGTGTCAACAACAGGGGGGACAGTATTTGGAGGGTTAGCTTCAGACAGTTCACATCAGCTATTTTGGTGCCAGTAGCTATCCAGGATCTTTTTAATCATGTGCCTGTGTGGCCAATCAGTGTAGGGTTTTGGTTATTGTGGTCGTTGGTCATGTGCCATTAGCAAGTCAGGCAATTGGCTCTTTATAAGTGTTAGTGCCAAAACTGAGCACCACGAACCAAGATGTCAGCAGTCAATTTCATACTTCCAGGGCAGAAGTAACTAGCATAGCACTGGCCATTTAAGTGAATGGGAGTAGTAATCCGTCACCATCTCCCCTTCTATGTAATACCTCCATGGTCAAGGCTAGTACTTCCAGTTAAATAAACAGTAAAAGAGTGAGCTGAGAAACACAGACTCAAATTAAATCTCCTCCCAATGCTGACACAGAACATGAAACACACACATGGAACACATATGCCACAGCACTAACTGGAAGATGATAAAAGGCGCTGGACTTGGCTTACCTCTACATTGTTGGTCTCAGGAGTCATGGTCAGGTGCCACACTCTCACGAGAGAGTCCTCAGCTGCGGACAGGAGCTTTGAACAGACACAGAGGAGCAAAAGGTCAGGTAAAAACAGCTATTAGAGAACAGCAAGAGGTTTTTCACATCAGATGGGTTTCCCTCATCCGTGTAAATGTCCATAATCAAAGTGCCTAAAACATATGGGTACATTTGTGGTCTTTCAGAAACATAATAAAATATCAGACAGTGAAAAGAGTAAAAAAAATATCCAAGAATTCAGATTAAAAGAGAGCCTTATAGCAGCAGATTGGCTGACTAAGCCTCTAAAATGATATCCCTCAATACAGTGTTCACTGGAATGAAGACACATAGATGAACTTAAACTGAAACTATCAGACAGTCTCCCTCACCAGTCCAGTGAAGGGGGCGATGTCCAGTGAGTATATCCAGCGGGCGTGTGCGTTGACCTCCGCGTGGAGGATCCCAGTGATGGCCTCATAGAGACGGATCTGTCCCGTGCCATACCCCGCCACCACTGTGCCTTTCCACAGCTTCACGGAGGAGCAGCACATACTGCATACAAGACAAGAGGATTTCTCTTACCGAACAATAATAACAGGTATTATCAAGACAAGACTATGAGAGAGGATATCAAGTTTAAGATGATGAGAGAACAACAACAGCAAAGTACAAAAATACAATTATCATTGAAGCTGACAACAAAGTGTTTCACACTTACTCGAAACCTGGAATCTTATTGAGCAGCTGGAAATCTTCACCTGACTTCCACACACAGAGAAGCCCTGAATCATCCGCGCTGACCAAATCAGCTATGCAGTCCTGAGAGAGGGGCGACAGATAAGTGGTTAGGGCCACTGAGGCAGCACCAGGGACAGTGACACTTTCCAACTGTTGTAACATGATGAAGCCAACAGAAGGTAAACAGGCTGATGAAATTCAATCACCAGGCTGCCGGAGCACTCAGACGCCATGTCTGTGATGGATTCTTTGTGCTCCTCAAGAACTTCAGACAGGGTGATGTTGCTGCCTTTGCTGGGGACATCAAACACCAACACAGAGCCGGTCGAAGTGCCTGTTAGGTGACGGAAAAAACACAAAACAGTGGTGGTGGTGAATCTGAATGCTGTCATTTTTGTTTTTCTTCACACACTTCAAAGAGTGTCCACTAGTAACTCACCAACACAGATGTAATTCTCCCTGACCGCCGCAATGCCCCGCGCAAAAACTGCCTGGGCTAAGACAGAAATAAAGTCATTAATACCCACTCAAACCAACACACACACAAAGAGCATAAGCTAGGAAATGTCAGCTGTCCACAGGGCTGAGCTTTCAGAGCTGCAGGGTGTGTGGCTACCTGTTGGCGTTTCAGGAGATTCCAACGCATGCCAGTACACCATTATGGATCCGTCAGACTCGTACATCTGGGTAGTGTGTAAAGCAAGACAAGTTCAGACAATCAACTCAGAAGAGAGATGGCACTATGTCACAACATGCCACATCTCACCTGTATCCCTCGCTGGGAGGTGAGCACAAGGAGGTCACGGGACGGGAGCACGCACCATGCCGCCTGATGGAAACAGATGACGGATTTACTAATTCACAATGATATGACTATGATCAAACAGGTGGAGATATTCCTGTTCCTGCTCCACAGGTGACAACTATCAGGTGAGAACATCTTGCCTGCATGATGAGGGAGGAGCTGGTGGCGACGGTGCCTTCTTTAGACTGTAGCTGACGATGCGAGTAGTTGAGACTGTCCCAGGACGCGCTGACCATGTTAACCACGTTGGCGTGCACCACCGCGAAGTAAGTGAGAGAGCGGGGTGCGATGCGCAGCACGCTGAGGTTGTTGTAGAGCGCAGACGCGCTGCTCTTGATTTGAATGCTCTTTTCTTTGTGATACATATTTACTGTTGCTATGAGTCGTTAATGTCTGTGTAAAAAAAAATGGGAGTAAAGCATAGTGAATTAAGCAACGTCCAAATCTGTCATTTTGAGACAGAAAGACTTGCATAATCAGTACAGTTTGCTAGAGATGAAGTCAAAGGTGTTTGTAGAGCAAGCAACTGACAAATCGGATTTAATTCCCTGTGATGTTAACGAACACTAAGTAACGGACTGGCTTTGAGTTTTAGGCCTATTTACAGGTTGACAACAAACGTTAGGCTAATCTATTCAGGCTAGCAAGCTTACAGCCTGAAGACTTATCAGCGAACATTACCGAGCTAGCTTTCATGATTGAATTGTTAGCTATCATTACAGACCTGGGTATGAGCTTATCACAAAACCTCGAACTGAAAAAAAAGTTACTATCTTACAGCGCTATCTCTTTGTGCATTTTAAGTTAACTTTACGTTTTAAATCAAGAAGAAGCAACAGGCTGCCCAACCAACATTAAGGTATTCGTCCTGCTCAGCTCATGTAGCAACAGCGAAGCTAGAATGTATACAAAATAAGACTGCTATTCTAGCTGGCTACCTATCTACATATCAAAACACATTGGTCACTCTGATGAAATAGGTGATAAACGAACCTGAAATCGTTCATGTACACCAGTATTTGTCAACTGGCGTCCTTTGCAGCCATAGTGACCATAGATACCTCTCTTGGCGTAGGGAGAGCAGAGGCTGCAGTGGTGGGAGCAGATGGATGTGACGTCTGTTCACCGAATCCCGCTGGCATTCTGGTGCTTAGCAACCATGTGCCTGGTAACCATGGAATTGCGCTTAGCAGGAAGAGCGAAATGTCGGCTAGTTAGTTAGCCTTAAGTTTTAAATGTCTGAAACGGCTTGTTGCGTAAAGCTGTCTGTCGTCCAGCATCTGGACATCAGATTCCGCATTTAATACGAGGTAAAGTACACAGACTACTAAATATTTCAGTTAGATCTCCAGAAAGGCTACTTATGTTGACAGGCATATCTAGAATTCTGACACGTCGTCAACAGAGTACTTTGGTTTTGTATCGATAACGAAATTGGCTAACATTGTATTAACCAAGCTTATAAATGCAGTAGTTTTTAGTTAACTCATGAGAAATGGGAAGTTTATTTTTTCCCCCACTAGTTCTCATTGAAACCATCAGAAGCACATCACTCTAATTTTCCCCCTCAAAACACGCATACTATCTAGCTATCCTATCTAGATGGCTAGCTTTAGATACTAACTTCCATAATCAAAAACAAATGCTGTAAGAAAATATGAGTCCGATTTTGAAGTCACGAAGTACTTCAGGGTGTATTTGTTATTTTAACCGAAATGCACTTATTATTTATTAAATAAATACAACTAAAATAGCTCAGTAGTTAGGCTACTTTTATGTTACCCTCTAAGTAGCTTGTAAATATGCCCCCTCTATCAGCAACCATGTCTCCAGCTAAGATTCGTGCTGAGAAAGGGCGTGGTCCTGCCACCCCAGCACCAGCTCCTCCAGCATCCCAGTGCCAGGATGTTGTGGACATCATCCCAGGTCGCCTCACACAATCCTTCTGGATGACCATGGTCGCACAGGAAGAGGGGGAGGAGGCTGTGAGAGATATTCTCGATGACCTTATGAGTCATGTCATGGAGAAGTGCAAGGAAGTGTACCTGAAGCAACAGGTGGTTATGTTTTAAAGTGAAAATTTCTCACTGTTTGCTTATTTTGGGATATGGGAAGCATATTGTTTTGGTGTTTTTGTCTCAAAACTGTAAATCAACTGAAATGTGTGTGTGTTTGTTTGTTTATTTATTTTTTTCCATTGTATTTGGTATGTAGCTGGTTCCATTCACTGTGACCCGTGCCAGGGACACATTGTTAGAGATACTGGAATGGCGGTTCTTGGTTCAGGATGCGGGCGAGCAGTCAGACAGCACCTGGCAAGAGGACTCTGAGCCCCAGCCTCTGCTCACAGACTCATGGGCCCAGGGCTGTGTGTCTGTGACCCAGCGCAAACCTACCCCTCCCCCACAGGTATCCCTTAGCTGTATTTACACTATGTGTTTTCTTTTCACATCTTAATTATAGTCTGTTTAAAGTCATCCAACAGCACTGCTTCTCTCCTGATGTTTGGTTTGCAGCCACGGACACCAGCTACAAGTCGGCAAGCTGGGAGAAAGAGCAAGAGCACAACTGCAGATGAATTCCAACGCAGAGCCTCAGTCGTAGGGAAGAGACAAAAAGATCCAAAAACATATAGCCAAGTTAAATCAGGAACAGCCTTGACTTCTAAAACCCAACCAGAGAAAAAAGGAGTCCTGCCTCCTGTCATGACCTCTGACAACTCTCAGAATAACCATCTGCGGCCTGTCAGTCTTTTCCCACCTGGCCAAGCAAGTGGGTCTCCCCAACCAAGCAAGAGGTCCAACACTCTCTCATTCACTAAAAGCATGCCATGTCACATAGACCCGTCACCTGGAGAGGAACTCAATGAACCATGTGACTCTTATCTCAGGCCTTTGAAAGAGCACCTTCCCCAACCACAACCGGCGGAGTTTGGACCAAATAGGAGCAACTCACCACTCTCCTTGAGATTTATGAATCAACTGCTCGCTGGGACCTCCTCATAAGTTGTCCCACTCAATCTGAAGAGGGTAAAAGTCAACACATCAAAAGAGTTTTACAAAATGATATTAAAGTGGTTTATAGTAATCTGTGGGATGATAATCACCCATTTCAATTACTATGCTATTGTTTTTTTGGCTTAATCTTTTACACAAAAATTACACATAATCAAATGCCTACTGTCTGAACACAACAAATTATACCTGTCACTGTGTGATTCAAGGGATTGTTCACAAAAAATGACATGTCAGGATGTTCTCCTTTAATGTAAATGTCAAAATAGACTATTTGTTATATTTTTCTGTTATGAACATTAAGCAACATCACTCTGCATTTTGTCATTCAATCTAAATAAGCCATAAAGTGCGCAGTTACACCAGCCTTCTAGTTTGACTTCTAACACTTACAAAAATATGATAGATTCTTGAAACTTGAAACCTTCAAGCATCCGGAATTGAAATCTTTGTTCTCTGAAATGTGCACATTCATCTCTGAGCCTTTATCACCGTGTACTTGAAAACATTTCTACACCCTGGACAAGGAAAGGGAACCTCACCAGAGTGCAACCTCATTTGGTCCTCCATACTGTTGTTATGGCGGATTGTCTTGGCACACTGGGAGCAGGTGTATGGTTCCTCACCCATGTGCAGGTGGAGGTGGGTACGGAGTGCAGCCAGCTGGGAGAAGTCCATCGCACAGTGCTCGCACTTATAGGGTCTCTCTCCGGTATGCACCCGCATGTGGATTTCTAGGACACTGAACTCCTTGAAGGCCTTGCCGGACTCGGAGCAAGTGTACATGCACATACCGCTGTGCCCGTGCTGGTGAAAGACAAGGTTGGCTTGTCCGCAGAATGCCTTGCCACACAGCTCCCACTTGTGTGGGTGCAGTATGGTATGGCTTAGCTGCATGGTGAGCGTTTCGGGGTTTGCTTTCCTGCTGAAAACGTTGCCGCTGTCTGTACTGTAGTACGGCTTCTCTCCCTTGTGGGTGCGCCGGTGGTTCTGCAGTTAGGACAGACACTGTAATGTCTTGGAGCAGTGCTCACAGGAGCAGGGGTACACATATAAAGTACCTGTAAAGAAGTCAGCAGTATCTACTGTGAAACTGCACTGGTCATGCAGCTATAAACTGCATTTATCTACTAAAAAGACGAGCAATGTCTCAGACAAAATTGAGATTTGTTAACAATTACATTTCCATTCATCATCTGCTGATGTGACAGTTTGCACTATTTTTCTTTCTTTTGTCTGCATCAATCTGGCAGGCTCTCTTCATCTCCACTATAAGCATTGGAGAACACAAATTGGTTTTGGTCTAAAACTACCCAGCTAACTATCGAAAAAGCATGTATAAAACCTTGCAAATATCAACCACAGCACAGTTGGCCCTGATATTACCCAACAGGGTCATATTACACCACAGGGAAAGACTACAGTAGCAAAGCTTATAACCAACCCTGTAACCAAATCAATCATATCACTATCACACACTAACTGCAGAATTCTGCCAATGACCACACATGTCATATTATTTCACACATTTCTAAATACAAAAAAAGGCTCGTCCCAGAAAACACGCTTTGAAAGTCCATGTCATAATGTATTCCTTGTTCAACAATTGCGAGAAGTCAGGCGCACCTTACACATTGACGTCATTAACCTCTTTATTCACTGCATTTTTCCTGCCAAACCATGTGTTTAAATAAAGTTTGATTTGTTTGGTTACAGGTCAGCCTACATTGAACAAAAGCTGTTTACCATCAGGTGCATCTCTTGGGTGCATCCTTTCTCTTTCATTCTCACATTATAGCCTACATAAAAACCTCTAAAGTTTGTGTTGGGAATGTAAAATCAGTTAATCAAAGTTGTAGGCTAATATATCCGGCCAGCATGTTTTAGGCCAGACATGGGTCCAGGTTTATTGACACAGTGTTCTACAAAAAGGTATGCAACTCCAATTTCGGTGTTGAGCATTAACAACTAGAAACAATATGTTATGTTCATACATACATAAAGAACATTCATATTAGCCTAGTCAAAAATAGCTTATCCATATTACAATAAGTGCAGCTCAAAAACGAAGTTGAAGATAAGACCTTTAAATGCTTACTTCTTGCATTGGGAAACAGTCAAATCAACACTAAATGTTTTTTCTGATTGTCACTTCTTCTAGTAGTCTAGGCCAGAAAACAAAAAATATCTTTCTAAATCAGAAGCAGCCTTGGACACAGGCCACTATGTCAACATTTGGACACCTGGTTACTGAACAATTTATGCTACAATTTAGGGATGAGTTAGTGGATTACACGTTGACATTTAGCCTACTACCAGAATACACCTGTGACACCTGGTGACATCTGTTTTCCCAGTTTACTCACTAGGACTAGGCAAAATTGCATTGAGATCAATGTGTTTAAGCCATCCACTGAGAAGAGGCAATCTGATTTGATTTTGAATGGAGGTGGTATAGGGCGTATTTTAGGGACGTGCTTATACATTTAAAATCTTACTATGATAATGCCGCTGAAGTTAGCAGATCCTATTTGATACTTTTTAAACTATGGGAGTAGTCAATATGTTCACTTGTGATACCCCTAACTCGGCTGAAATCCAACTTCCGGTGTAGGTCAATTTTGGGGAATGCAAGTGCAGGCTGTGGGGCAGGTGGGCAGTGGATATTCCCCTTTTAGTGACGGTAATTAGAAGGGGTTGTTTGTAACCTGTTTTTCATTGGATGTGTATGACAACACCTAAGAGCACAGACTAGGCAGAATAGTGTTGCAAGACATTAAATTCCTATAAAGTACGCTATTTTTACGCTTGTTTATGTTCTTTTTCCAGGTAATCAAGCCTACGTGGACTTCGATACTAGTAAGATGGTTGCTTGGTGACTTAATAGGCATTGGCCTTCTAATTTCCGAAAAATTGCAGGAATGTGTAGGGTTCTTTTGTTAATAGGTTATTTTATTGCCCTTCCTTTCTTACCAGTCAATTAGTATTCAATACTCGGTGTGTGGAACTGCGTAGAAATAAACGATGCAGGCTGTAACAGCTTTAGTGGAATAGATGTGAAGTTGTGTAAGCAAATCCTTAAAACTACCGACAGACTAAGCTTTTGGTGTCGTGTCATCTCATTTCCCATACGAAAATAGCTAGGCTAAAACATTCAGTGCTAACCACCCCAATTCGAGGGGCACCTTGCCATCCTGCCATCATGGAAAGATGGCAGAAACTTGTTGCTGTCACTGTAGTTACGGTTACACTAGTTTCCCCAGGTAAGGTTTTTAAACACTTATATCTGTATCTTTTAAACTTATATGTGTATATTTATTTGGCAAAGGGCTGTCTGAATTTCCATCGAGCCATTTAAAAGGGTTGATGGTGTAATCGAAAATCTTCAGCCATTGCTTAAAGTTGCAGACTTTCCGTATTCCGCCATTCCGTAATCGACGAAAAAAAGTAACATTCTTACAAGAACTGTGTCGCCACAGTGTTACAAATATGCAAAATATTTACTTTTCTTCAGCTTGTCAGGACTCCGAAATCGTGTGGTTTGTTTATTAATTGTTCGGTTGACAGTTATGGAGTCTTTTACATAATTTATGGCTGCATTTAGCTAGACTGGACCTAACTAGACTTACCCTACTGTTCAGGCTCAGTTTATGATACAGATGGTCTCGTCTCGAAAGTCCAGCAGCTAAATGGGTAATGCTTACTGGAGTGACGGATAGGTTTTAAATTCTAATCTTCTCAGCACATCTTAACATTGTGCAGTTTCACAACAGTAACAATGAGCTAGACCTCACAAACACGCATTACTACTTCACCGACACCTTACCTACGCTATATCTGAAGCTCCTAAATATGCCTAAATATATGAGAAACCACCCATGGAAAAGTAACATTTCACAGACATTTTCCCTATCATTTTCTAGCGCTTGTTGTGGGGTTGGCCATCAGGAACGAACAATCAGGCAGGTGTGTTGCAGTGCTGAAGCATCGAGAACGCCACAGGCTTGAGCTTGTTGACTGTCAGCCAGGCTCCGCCTTGCAAGAGTGGCTGTGGGATCCAGAGAGTTGCTTCATCAAAAGCCTTGCGGCTGGAGAGTGCCTGAGTGCAGCCGGCACGTACCCGAAACATGACGGTGTCCGCCTGCGGAGCTGTCAGGATGGGGAGAATGGCGGAGAGGGCCAGGCTTGGAGCTGCTCCAAGAAGGGCCAGCTCACCCTTCAAGGCGCCCGGCTTCACCTGAGCGAGAGGCACAGCCAAGAGCACCCAACCAAGATCAGGAGCATCTACCTCTCCAAGGACAGAGGGCAGGCCAGCCAGTGGAGGACGCTGAGCAATAGCTCGGTGTGTGGGGAGAGCAGTGGTGTCAGCATGTGTGTCAAGCGCCAGCACAGCATCATGCACCATCCCACGGGGACACCATCCACACCCCCATCATCTCAGAATGAAAATAAGACACCTCTGAATCCAAGTAATACCTTTCTGCCAGATCTCCCTTTTGTAACCTTACACTCAGGTTTTTCTTCATAACAATGCACTTTGTTGTGATATAGTCCTTCAGATGTGCCTGAATGTTAGATCTACATGTGTCACAATAAAAGTCTAGTTTAACATCTCCAACTATAGGTAAGGGACACTACATATAAGGCATCTTTCCTGTGAATTGCCATTGTGATTGAATTGCCATCCTGTGAATTGGTATTTTTTTATGCACGGTAGTAACATTCTTCTTTTTTCAATCAGTTGTTTGAAGGTGGGGTCCGTGATACTTATCCAATCCACTTTGTCAAATTCATCAAATTGCACCTCACAAGTGTCAGACTGAGCCATACACTATTCCAGTCAATCAAAAAGTAGCTTGACAGGCACGCCAGAGAGAGGTGTCATTTGATTGTCAAATATCAACAAATTTTTGCCTGAAACGTGGATTGTGCCTTTAATCACCTATTAAGACAAAACACTGACACTTTATCCAACGATATTGAGAGTTAATGCTGAACTAGAAAACTTCATTCTTTCTGCAGTGCCACAGGGTGAGGGTCTGGTTGCGCCTCGTCCCACTGAACAGAACATGAGTACCGACTTTCCCGTCCAGTCCCAGAGCAGCTTTGCTCCAGAAAAAGACACGGTGGATTTTTTCAACATGGATTTTGGTGAGCATGCCAAACGGTTTCCCAGCTAATTTGTGGTTTCACGACAGCCAATACCCATGTATACCTATTTACCCGTTATATATCAAGGGTATAGGTGACTGAGTAGCCTCTGTTCTGTTCATGTTAGCAGGAGTTTCTGGAAAGAGATGAAAATGCGAGGTTAAGAAGTTTAGGCATTCATTTGATCAGAAGTTCCTGGAGAAATGATGGTATACAAATGTGTTCCAGTGGCTTAAGTTGTAGAAGACGGTGCTAACAACACCAAGATCATGGTTTGGAGTCGCAGGGAGCACACATAGGATTGTAATGAAAATGTACATCTGGCCTATTGACTTATATGGATTATGATGTATGGATGGATGATGTTTGTAAACTGAACTTCAGAGATGCTGTACAGGCAAGTACTCACCAGGTGGCAGTACAGGCACAGGAACTGTAATCAAGGCAGGAGTTGACCCCAAATGATCTTCATCAGCCTGTCAGCTTTATCTGCCACTAAGAGCTAGAGTAAAATGAGCCCTAGTTGGTCCCAAATGCCTGTGCACACGTCTGTATAGGAGAGATGGGCTGTCACTAATGTCTCCGCTTTTACATTTTCCAGGAAGAAGTTGGAAGGTGGCCATGTTGGTCTTAAGCTCCCTCGCGCTCATGTTGGGCTTTGTCATTCTGATCCTCAGCATTCTTCAGAACAGGTGAGAAACACTCCTCACCTTGGTTCACATAGCATTGGGTTATGCAGGCTTCCTCTCCCTCACAGTGTAATGATCCCTGTGTATCCATCTGTTTTTTCCTTTCAGGAAGAAAAACGTGGTGGTGCTGAAGTCCTACACACGCACCGGGGAGGTAAGCCAACCCGGCTCCCCTGCGCTCCACGACCGAGCTCCTCTCACCAAGAACCCTATGCGGCCAGCCCACTCCCCTTCCCTGCCAAGAGGGGAGATCCTAGTGGCGTGGAAAGATGGAACTGTCACACCTCTGTTTGACAGCAACAACTACTAGTCAGAGTGATGTGGTTACATGCTAACTGATACAAATAAGTGATAAGTAGTCACTAGTGTTGCATATGTAGAATATAGGAGTTGGGTATGGAACGAGAGTGGTGAATTTGTTTATTGTTCTAGTTTTTTTTGGACTGATGGAATGTCTGAGAAATGTTGAAACTTTCTGCGCGCTTGTCTGTGCCGGCCCTGTTTTGGGATGATGCCCCCTAACTCTGCATGCTCTGTTTTTGATTAAGAAGAGTTGAAAAGGCATTGAGCCCTTCATTCCTCCCATTCCTCCGCAAAGCCAAAATGAGATGAAAATCTGAATAGTTGGGCAGAGAGCAGAGCAGAGTTTTGACGGAGTGGACTCCTGGAGTCTCGTAAATCCAATCTATGTCCCATGTGGGGAGGGTTTGGTGGTTCACGCGTACGCACCCAAAATAACACAGGACAGTAGGGCGTCAGAAGTAAAGTTAAGCCGTTTCTGAAAAAAAAAAAAACGCCTTCAGATACAGCATTAACCTAAGTCAAGGTCTGGTAAGGAGACAGTGCTTCTCATTGGCCTCATTTTCTATGCGAAATTGTGCCGGACTATTCATCTGGTTTGGTTTGCCTTTGTAAATATTTCTCTGACCCAAAAAAGGGAGGCGCTGTTGTAAAGATACTACAATCAACTAAAGAATTAAATAAAATGCACAGGGGCAGTGTGTTTGTCTTTGACCTCTAAAATTGAATTATGGTGGCACAGGTTAGGAATACATTCAAAAAAAATTTTTTTAAACCTACATACTGGCCCCTTCAGAGGATATGCACTTACACATAGTCAAGACATTATTGGAGTACAAGTTCATGCCAGGTCTTTGCAGGCTTTAAGCTTATTTACTCAGTTACAATGTCACAGTATTTTTTTACACAATGGTTCCTTTATACTTTCTTCAAAATGAATATGCTGCTAACAGACTATATCTCATGTGAAATTTGTATGTGTAATAGTATAGTTGTGAGGTCAGCGTGTGAAAATTATCTTTGTTTGAGTACCCACAATACTAGATTGTTTTGTAATGTCCTTAATAGTTTTGTAATGTCCTTAATTTTAACAACTGCATTCTGAATGTACAGTTTAATAAACATTTAATATTTAAAGTTGATTAATTTAATGTCATTCTTACTGGTTCATAAAAGCTACAGATATAAACCTAAAATTCCGATAGAGGCGGTATGAATATCATCTCGCACAAACAACCTGGTCTTATATTCAGATGACTTGACTCATGGACTCTGTAGATAGATAGATAGATGGATACTTTATTAATCCCGAGGGAAATTTAGGACAATTAACAGCCAATAATGTAATAACTACTGTTAATGTAATATCTGCCAATAACAACACATTTCCGTTCTTAATTTGATAAAAGTCTATAATGTAATAACTAACCAATAATGTAGTAAACATTTCTGAACCAATAACATAGTAACTTTTGTGCACAATGTAATAAGTTACAATATTATTGACTTGATTATTGACCCATATATACATGCCAGGGAAAAAAATGAAAGGAAACTAATGATTTACCATTAGAACATTACTAAATGCCTTTTGACAGTTGTTAAAGTAACACTATGGAGTTCTGGAGCCGCCGGCTAGGGGGCTACTTTCTGCTGGACTATTCAGTAACTTATTTGCTGTCTTGTGTTGCACTTGCTTGATGTTTGACTGTTAGGAAAGTTGTTGGCAAGCTAGCTAACATCGCTAACGAGATGTCTTGCTAGCAACTAAACTTAGCGAAACCTGTTTAAATTTGCCTACTTCGTTTATGACAAACTAGCGAGTCAACAACTTTCCTAGATAGTAGGACAAACTAGCGAGTCAACAATGTCATCCTCACACACTAAAGTCACTGCAGTTCATGGTGCTAGGTTTGCCTGTGTAATTAGCAGGCTCAGTTGCTCAGCTGGTTTCACATCCAGTGTGAACCCAGTCTTCTCCCTCTGGCCTGGCCTCTGGCCTTTGCATAGCAAATAGATTTCAATCCAAACCGTTTAGTTACATCACTCATTGGTGTCTCGTTGTGTGTGTGTGTGTGTGTGCTGTATGAACGAGGCTTATAAACACAAGAATGGTCAAAGGAATGGGAAAACCGCCTCTGACGTCATGTTGCTTATTCCTGCTCACTGGTAAACCAGTGTGAGAGATCATGCAATGTCTCACAGCTAGTCTGTGAGTGGTTTTTATCTTGAGACGGATGTGTCTGTCTTCTCTTCTAGTCTAGATGTTAATCTAGGTCATAATGATCCATACAGTTACACAACACAAGCCTTTATCTGTTCATCTGGTTTTGGAAAACCATTTGCCACTGTACTTGGAGCTGGTGGACAGTCTCTGCAACACTGCCTCTCATACAAAGCTTCCCTGTGTTTCTTCAAAAGCCACAACCCACTAATCCATATGAAAACAGTGTTTGGTTGTTTGGAAGCCACGAGATTGAGGCCAGTAATGGTAATGCTGTCATTTTGCCACATAACCCTAAATACAAATAAATGTTCAGGAGCACTTTTTATAACGATTTTAATAGAATCTTTGATACAATTCATCTCACGCAACTCATTTTTGTTCTTACTTCATGGGAACTTGTCATCTGATAAGCCTGAATTGGACTTCCTCCACCCAGTGGAAAGGCTATCCTGAATCTGTAATGAGGAGAACTTAATAAAGCTTTGGGTCTTTAAGGTGTTTAGAGAATCAAAACAAGGTCATTGGGCCACACAATTATTTTGGATTGTTGTCTTTGATATCTAGACCATAAAACACATGGTAACTGCAACACCACACGTTCTGCTATATGTGTCTCTATTGTATATGTATGTGTAATGTTGCAAGAATTGTTTTTCTAGGTGCTTTACATTCACAGTTAACTGGCTATGATACGAAGAGATGAAGTACACTCAATGGCGACTGAATAATATGGGACATCAGGGTGCTGCCCCCTTCAAATTATCCATAGAAGAAAACATGTTGAACATAAATTAATAAAATAATGCCAAAATGAAAATGCCAAATTAAATAAAAATCGCTGACTCAGCATTCTTTAAAAATTGATTCCAAATTGTATTTGATTAATTTTTGTCTGCTTGTAAGGCAACAATGTTCTTCCCTGTACCAACTTGAATCCAGGCATGAATCATAAGGGGGTGCGGAATACTAAGGAACTACTGACACAGATCCAAAGCAATGGTGTAAAATAAGCAAATAAGCAAACTTACCACCACGGAATTCCTTAGCAATAGTCACTTCGTTGCAAATGGCACAAAAGTAGCTGCAACCATCTAGACAATACAATGAGGCTGATTTTTTTTGCCAAGCTTAGCATTGCTGAACAGCTAGGTGAAGAATACAATATTTACATTAGAAGGCAAAACAAAGAAGCGACAGATTATCCACACATCCTGTCCAGAATTTTTTGTGGAGACTTGGCTGAGAGTGAGAGCTTGAAAAGAATTAAAACTTTCCTCAGAAACACCATGACCCAGGAATGGCTGAATGCATTGACCATTCTGACCATGACTGAGATGACTGACTTTAACTAGAGTCATTTAGAAATTTGCAGGCAAGAAGGAAAGGAGGGCAAAATGTATGCTGCATTTAAGTTGAGCTGCTTGCAACATTGTGTATGTTGTGTTGTTTTTATTTATTATTTATTTTGCTGGGCTATAAAGTGCTTCAGTTTGTTTGTCCTACCCCCCAAAAAAGAAGTTTACACCTGCTGCCACTGCTACACAGAGAAAGAAAGAAAATGCATTCCCATGTAACCTGTGCTTTCTTGTTAAATGTCTGTTTGTGGTCTCTATTGAGTAAAAGTCTGAGAGCGTTCTCATAAAAACATATTAATTTGGACCTTTGGCAGGGCAAGTTCAGACAGCTACTCATATTGAGGAAATCAATTCCCTAGTATCGTGTCTGAAGGGCAAACCCCGCACTAAAAGTTGTCCACGTTATCCTGGTCACGTCGTTTCTGGTGGAACTTATGGAAATTTCCCAGGAAATCAAGCCTGCCAAAATAATGAGCCCCCCTGTAATTATATGGGGCAGAAGGTATAAGGTGTGAAGTCCTGTTTTTAAATTCCCATGCTGTGCATCACGTCTCAAGGCCTGCAGCATTCGAGTTTTTCCTGTGGCATCTGGGGTAAGTATGAAAACACGCCTGTAGCAGTGAGGTTGTTTTGTGAGGTTTTTCAAAACATTTACAGAAAATATTTTGAGACGTGTTATTTTAGACTGTGATCTGGCTCCTCAGAGGTTGGCACACATGGTGCACATGTGTTTTTGTCTTGGAGAAAAAGGTTCACGGCGAGAAAAGCTGAGTGCACACTTTTAAATACAAACACGCAATTAACACACTTCAGACAGGCCCAAAACAGGAAACAACACATTGTTGATTAAGGGTATAAACCCACTTCCACAGCTAAACCAGCAGCACCTGTTATGAAACCAGTACTACGGGGACCTCCAGAAGTGCCCTCTGGTCCATATAGAGCTCTGCAGAGATAATCCAGAAGCTCATGGTTACATTTATGTTACAAAAACATAGACTAGCATAAGATGCTTGAAAGAACATCTCCGAAACATCCCTGCATAAATCCTTCATGTCTCCTACAGTTCATTGTCATGAGGAGTTGTATATCATCTTGTAGACCAGAATTACCCCCCTTAGATTGACCAAGAATGTGAATGCGGAAAGTTCACCATGTGTGGTCTGCGCAGCATTTATAGCCTCCGTCGTGTAACTCACCTAGTGTGCTTTTCTTCCCATATTGTTTTTGCCTTCCTAAAAGGCAAGCCCTTACAAGCTGCAGTTAATGATTGGTGTATTGAAACTTCATCATGAATACATGGGCATAGTCTCTCTTTCTTTTAAAGAGATCTAAACTATGGGCACGGGCATGGCTTTTATTCCCTGAGTAGTTTTCCATAGCAAGTGGAGATGTAAGCTGTTTAGACACTTGAAGTGCACGCAGCGTACAACCCAATCCAACTCCTTTTGGGAGGCTGGTATTAACACACATCAAAGATGAAGCACAAAAGGGTTATATCACAGTACCAAATCTCAGTGAAACCCTACGCTCAGCTAAGGACTCAACCCACATTCACACAAAGCCTGTATTATGACACAGAACACCAGTATGGGTTAGGGCCCAACACCTGTGAAATAATAGGCGAAGGTTTTAGCAATTCAGAGGCTTGTCACGAAACTGGATTGAAGGTGCCCAGATTCTGAAAATCTAGGACTCCGCTATTCAATACCACAAGAGACCTGATAATTTGAAAGGTAAAACTTGTCAAATGGCCAGGAGAACATGAGATCTATGTGACGCTGATCTCATAGATAACAACCAGCTGAGAGAGAACCTCATACTTCATGAAATTCCAACAATTTGCTCGACAGCTGTTAAGCCAAAGGTCAAACCCCAGCTCTTTCAGTAAAACCAGGGACGTGTACAGGAGGGGGCTAAGGTTGCTCGGGCAACTGCCCGTTTGCCCTCCTTGACTGAAGTTGCCCCTCCAAAGGAAATATATATTTATTTTAAATAGTATTACGGCTACAGAACTTCATGTAATCGCAGAATGTGTGCGCGGGGGGAGGGGCCGTGGCGGCGGCGGTTAGTGATCGACCCTGACAATTTCAGAGTTTCAAGTGATATAGGCAGAATATGCGTCCAGGGGGAGGGGGCGTGGCGGCGGCAGTTAGTGATCAACCCTGACAATTTCAGAGTTTCAAGTGATATAGGCAGAATATGCGTCCAGGGGCAGGGGGCGTGGCGGCGGCGGTTACAAAAATGAACGTGTTGCCCATTTTTTCCAGGGCAGAGCAATGGCCCTTCAAAATTCCTGTGCATGTCCCTGAGTAAAACGCATCAGAATTATTCTAGATCATCTAGCAGATCAAAGCACTAACACTGTGAAGGGTATGGGATCAATTCACCCACATTCTGCTGATGTGTACACTGGTTGAACTGCAAGTTTTTTTGGATGAAAGCATCTTATAAAATATAAATAAATCTATGGGGACATAATGTGCCTATGAAGATTAACTGATGCAAGGCAAAATATAAATAATATTGGGGCTACACTAAAAACAGGATTGATAGTAATGTTGGATAATGATACACAAAAATAAGATTACTTTTAATTAAATTAAATTCAATTCAATTCAATTTTATTTATATAGTCTTTTATGTGGGGTTTGGTATTTTGGTCGATGTTCAACTGTCAGTTATTCATTTTCATTTTCATAATATAAAAATGAGTAAGAGTGTAAAAATTGATGTAGAATCAATGGAGCCAACATCCCAGCTTTACAAAAGAATTTGACATTTTAATTGTCCTCTACAGAAATACAAGAATACCAGAAATTTGTATTTTTGTATGTATTTTTTTTCAGAAATACAAAATGTAGGATTGTTGTAAATGACTGGGATATTCAAACATTAATAACAAAACACCTATATTTCAATATAAATAAAACACAACCATGTAAATCCTAAAAACTTTTAAATTGGCAGTAAATACAAATTATTCAGACATGATGAAGACAAAATGCAGTTCTTGCTTTTCCCCTCAAACAAGCCCTTATAAACACTATAGTAGAAACAGTGACGTGAAAAGACTTAGGACCATTAAAGAGCTGCTTTGTGATGCTGTTCAATAACAACACAAAAATGATCGATAGGCGAAAGCTTCAGGTTCAGAGAGTTTGTTTCTGCTAAAAAAGCCATGCCCTATGGACATGCTAAGGAGCACTGTAAGACCAGGAGGTAGAACTAAAGGGGGATGTCATCTGGCTCTTTACATATACTTTCACAATATTTTCACTTTCTGAACCTGAACCTTCCCACCTCTGGCTCATCAAACCGGGAGAGACCCCCGTGTCTTTGAGACGACTAACTGCTGCATGGTGGAGATGGAGGGTTGACTCATGTCTCATGCGTGTGTGCCGTCTTTGCTGTCCTTGGTGGTGACATCGTTCAGTTTCACTGACTCCTCGATGGAAGCATTATCATTCGCTTTATCACGCGCCTCCCCTTCCATATGGAAGCCCACCATCAGCTGGTACACCATCACCCCAACGATGGTGCCAAGGAAAGGGGCAAATACCGGCACCAGGAACCAACATCGTCCGGCCCTGTGTTGAAAACAGGTATGGACACACAAGTCAGAAAGAGAGAGTGTGTCACAAAATAAACTTTCACATGCTGAGTCACTCCTAACACCTCTATAATTATGCTGGCATGGTTTTGATGTTACATCCAGGGACATACAGTATGTGCCTCGTCCGACAACCAGCATGACTAATGGCAAATGAGTCATGCACTGACTTACGTGAACACCTCCGGGCCCCAGCCGGCTATGGCAGTGAAGAGGCGCGGTCCCAGGTCACGTGCCGGGTTGACGGCATAGCCGGAGTTAAAACCCATGGAGAGGCCGATGACCAGGACGACGAAGCCCACGGTGAAGGCCTCCAGGCCCTGGGGGATGGGGTTATTGTGAGGGTCCACGATGGCCAGGATGCATACAATCAGAGCTGCTGTGCCAATGGTCTACAAGGAGGCATGCAACAGAGTAATCAGACTTTGAAGGTGATCTTGGTATTGGCCATTACTTATTGTGTGTGACCGATGGTATTTGGTATTACCTGCCTTATATATTCTATATGCATGCTTATATATGGTTGATTTGATTAAATTCATTTTCAAATTTGTATTACATATAGTCCTGTTTTAAGTTGGTGTGAATCTTGAACTTTGCTTTCATTTGAAGCCTGAGTTCCTTTGAAATTTACATCTGGTTTCAGTGGGAGTTTCTTTATTTAGTTTAGGTTTCATTTAATCGTTAAACCATTGCTCTTATCACAAACCCTAGGTGTCTAGGCTGTGCAGGTACGCTCTGCAATAATTCAGCACTCATACTGTGTTCTGTGGTAGTATGTCCTGGCTTGCCTGCATTCAGATTCTGACGAAAAAGGTCATTTGAATGAAACCTCACATAACCCTGTCATTGTTCTATGGAGCTTATTTGTACTTGCAAGAGCTTGAGAAGAATTCAATCAATACATGAAACTCAGTCACTGACCTGGTCAAAGAAACCATTTACAATGGTAAGGTGTTTGCCAGGGTATGTAGCAAATATTCCAGCCGTGGCTTTGTCACCCACAACAAGCAGCTCATCTGGCACCTTTCCAGCATAGTCCCACAGGGCATCTGGGGATAATTAACACATGAAAACAGTAATTAACTTAATAGTATAACAAACAAAAAACCACTTCAAACTGTACTAAATGATTTGATGTGACTGCTTCACTCTTTAAAAAATATTTGGCTTGTCCCTCTTCACATAGACACACCTTAGAAAGGTATACATGATTAAAAAAAAAAGACTTTGATGAGAGGGTTTAGGGAAAATATACGGAGTCTTCTATTGGGACAAGCTGCAGATTCTACAGGTTTTGGGGCAATCAGCTTCATTGCTTAATTCTACAGTGTAGAACTATTAAAATATTTGGCTGACCCCTCCCTTGCCTTACAGACTGTAGTGCTGCTTGTAACTGCCTGTACTCACCAAAGTAGAGACCAAAGATTATAGCGGCACCCAGGAAGGCACCAATGGTCTGGAAGAGGAAGTAGACAGGAAACTTCCTCCATTGCTCTCGACCCAGGAGGCAAAGAGCAAATGTCACAGCTGGGTTGAGATGCCCACCTGAGCAAATAAACATAACATCACTTCAGTGAGACACCAAGAGATAAACCACAAAGAGAAGAATCATGTAATGAAGGTGTTGAGCTCAATAAACCACTTGGATCTACTGTAAGTCTGAGCAGAGCTGTGAGCTCAACAGCACGGCTCAGAATCTCATTTTACGAGACTTTTGCGTACCTGATACCTGGCCACACACCAATATTCCTAGCATGGCGGCGAAGCCAAAGGCGAAGTTGACGGTGAGGAACATGCCGTGTGTGCCACCGCTAAGTACCAGCTGTGCCACGGCGCCGCAGCCAAACATCTGCAGAAAGAGAGGGGGTGAGTGGGGGAAGAGGGGGGAGGGGGTGAAAAAATGAGAGTTAGCTTCAGAACCACAAATTTCTGCTCAGGAACTTGGACCACCAACGTCACAGCAAAACCACAGATCCCACACCCTTTAAGGTTTTTCAGTTCCACACATGCAGCACACATACGAGTCAAGCCTTCCGTCAGGAGCTCCCCAGAAAGAGACCCTCAAAACACATTTAACCTCACATTGCCCTTGCAACTCAATTGAGTGCAATCACAAAACTCAAAATCACTCAGGCAGGTATTCAGAAAAACATAAAAACCAACAGGAAGAGATTTTCTGATTGTCACCCTTGTCACTCTGGTTCCTGTGCTCTGTGCATAGATATTCTGTGTTGCTGTGAGTTGTGCGTGCAATAAAAAACTGACTGCAGTCAGCCTTGTTTGTTATATACCAGTGGAGGAAATAGCAACTATGACTATGCAAGGACAGAATCGTCAGCAAAGAGTCTCGAGGACAGAGTTTGTTCTATGTGTGCATTTCTCTCCAGTTCCAAGTTGTGGACAAATGGACCTATACCTCTCATCGCCATCACCTTGAAGGACAAAGAGGGGCTGTTTAGCGTAACTGTGATAATCTGACACCAGGCAGTGGGAGGAGTGAATGACCCCCCTCAACTTACATGCACTGGAAAAATGAAAACCCTCTTTAATCGATTTAGCTGGAGATGGATTGAAATTTAAATAATCAGTTCTGTTATTGTGCCACATTCTGTGAGTCAGATATCCATTCCAAAACAGTGAGACAAGCAAACATAAGTCAAGTCAACTGAAGGTGTCTATAGTCAGCTGAAATGTGTGACCACGAACACATAGGATTAATACACTTATTTAGTAATGATGGATTTCCGATTGTTTGTACATTATTGGCACTTGGCAGGGATGATATTTTTCGACAAATACTTTGGAACTATTCAGTTCTGGCTTGCATGTTGGATGATAGAGTTTGACCGTTTTATGTTTGTAATTTCTTTTCTTTACTCAGTATTCTATAAATGCACATAGGAAAAAGCTTACTCTCAGAAAGATACTTTCTCCCCCCTCTTTCTTTCTTTCTTTCTTTTATTTCTTTCTTTCTTTCTCCCTCTCTCTCTCTCTCTCTCTCTCTCTCTCTCGGTCAATTGCTCTCACTCACATACATATATGAAGTACATATTCCTTATTACACTCTCAGAATAGGTTCACATCCAACTAATTAAGGGCTTTATCACACGTGTTCAGTGTTAGTCATCGGTACAAGCCAGATGAGTGTACTGGGTGAACATTCATGGAATGCAGAATCAGCATCATCACACCTTTGGACCTGTCACTCCCTCCCTACTCGTGACAGATATTAGATCCTTTTGTCCTAGATGTCCCTATGAGGTCAGAATGCAAGAGTGTAAAATGCTGCTGCCCATTTATACACGATACTCAAATGCTTTGTAGGATTGTAGGAGTTTGTGAATTATTTTTGGTTTTGAATCCCAGACCAATGAAAACACAAGGCTCAGTTTCTACTTGGATAACATGTCCAGAATGTGGTTCAGTGGGTTAGGGTTAGTGGTTTAGGGACCTAAAAAGATCACCAGATTTAGAATTCTGCTGACTTTTGCATTAATGGGAACGATGCTGAAGTTTGCTATATGGTCTGCTCACAGTTGGACACATGACCCAGGTCCTGTGTGAGGGGCATGAGCAAACGGTCTTCCTCTACCCTTTTGTACTCATTTGAACAATTTGACAAAAAAAAACTTCATACTCAGAGTGACTATTTGAAAGACATTTCCTGGTAATCATGCAGGTTGTAAGCTAATATCATCGTGAAACTTGACAATGGATCAGTGTATGTGTAACTTCTGTAACAGACCATGAAAAGCAGAAACTCTGGGCCAAAATAGGATGTAAAAATGTTTGTTTTTTGCCAGGATGTTTGTACAGTAGCAGGAAATATGCCTGTCTGTACAGTAACAGGAAATATGCCTGTCTACATCATGTTTATTTGTCTTAACGACTATGATAAGATTCCATCTCCACCTCATTTCAGCTGAATTGCTTTGGGTGGGATGAGCTCCAGAATCCTGAAAGTTGTCTTTCATTCATCCATCTATTCCCAATGTGCCATTGACATGCTATTCACCCTATTCTGACTTCATACAAAAAGAAGGTATCCTGTACCCGTTTGCATTGGCCAGCATTCATTGCCACATCATACATCGTAATAGATATAAGTGAGTGATTACTAATTAATTGAAAAATAAAATAATTAAAATAAAAATTACTTTTAATGGACCAGACTGCCTTTAACAGGAACTTATCAAAATGTTTTGAAAAACAGCCCCTTTAAATGTCTATTTTACTTGCCATTTTCAGCATCTATGATAATGGCCCTTGAAATGTTTATGATACTGGCACAACACAAGTGACAGAGACTTGCGTCCATTTTCCTGACACTCATCCTATATTGCTATGACTTATCACAGGTCAACAGAGAGAGAGCTCAATCTTACAAAGGCAGATTATGCACATCTGAGTAACAGATACTAAGCATCGAACTGGGGGAAGTAACGGGGGAAGGGGAAGTAATACAGTTTGCACAACTTCAACATATGGTGTACACACATGAGTGCAGGTTTAAAAAGCCTGTCTGTTCACCAGCTGCATGTCACCTGTAGAATTGGTTTGTGCATCCTGAGAACCTGTATGTAATAGAATAAAATGATGCTCTGCTTTTTTGTACAAAACAAAAAAAAAAACAATGAATGAATGATGAATGATTAACTCACTCAAATCCTGAGTTAAATGCATAACAAAACAAAACATAAACCACACTGCTCTATTCTCAGAATTTTCATTTTTAAACCCGGTCGGCCTTTATTGGGAAAGCAAACTTCTGGCCAGGCCCAAAAGTTCTTCCCAGAACATTCCTTCATGCAGCGAAACTGAACCATCTGAATTTAGACCCACCACACTCCAGGAACTCAGACTAGAGTACTCACCACCAGAATGAGGGTGCCGAGACATTCAGCCAGGGCCTGGCGCAGAAGTTTGTTGCGGATATGGAAGGTGCGAGACAGCTTTTCCAGGTAGTACTGATGCCTGCCCATCTTCTCTGCTCTGCCTTGGCTGGTGTATTCCTAAACTGAGAGGGTATGTGGCTATAAGTGTTTTTTGCCGGAGCACAATTTGAGATGCTCTTCCACCCTCCTCTTATAAAGCCTCCATCCAAACAGGTCCAACCCTTTGCTGGGTCCCCGCCTGCTGAAGCAAATAGCCTCCACACACACACACACACACACACACACACACACACACATATACAAACATCTACCGGTCATCAATGGGGACACACCCTCCCTCATCTCTACTTGGCTTCCAGAAGTTCACACCCTCTTTGTATTGTGTTCCTATGACCTGCATGACTGGTTCCTAGTTTCTCCTCCCACCCAGACTTTTTTTTGTCTTTTTTCACACTCTGACACACTATCTAGTTGCGCAATGCAAATTTCTGAAGCGGATGTCCCCAGAAATGCTTAGGCTAATATGTTCCTCATATTGTCTTATGAATTAAGTTAAGAAAGCTTAACAGGTATACAGAAGTTATGTGATTTAGACACGTTGTTTTCTGTTTCATGTTTTGACTAGAGCATCTCCATGATAAATAGGCTGTAGTCTACACCAGTGCTTTAAATCAAAAGACATAGGCTACTGTTTTGTGTGTAGTGAATCTCCTGACTGATATCCTACTGTCTGCAAAGTCACTTTTAGGTTTCTCTGCTGCCTCCAAAACATAAAAAGCTGGATTTGTCAACTGAGGTCATATCAGTGGAATGACTGAACTGAAAAAAACAAACGAGGAAGACTTCAGAGAAATTCTGCTGTGGCTTGGGGGTGTGCCTGATGAATTGGGCATCAACCCGCTGTGCGTCAAACAGATTGCGCAACATGCTTTTGATTTATGTAGAGAGTTAATGACAGGGTGAGATTATCCACTGGGAAATAGCGTCACAGACGATGGAAGCTAAAGCTTTTGGCAGCTGTGTGATCATTTTATGTAAATAACGTGACCAGATGCGACTCCTGGAAACTTCCTTTAATCCACCTGTCCCACACAAGAATGAAAACCCTCAGTGACATTATGAATATATAAAAAAATACATACAAAAATATGATCATTTAAAATATGGGTAAAATGTTGAAAAGGGGCAATACAGAAACAACAATTCCAGATCTATCCTTAATTGCCTGAGCATTTTTGAAGCTTAAAACAAAAGTCTTCACAGCGGTATGATAAGAAATAGCATACTGTTTCTTGGTAGTTCCATTATAAGATATTGGACATGGCAAAACTTAAGACACAAGACATTATTTTTGACCACCAACGGACACATACAATCTGAACTTTCACCTAGCAGGCAACACACATGTATCTCCAGTCTGGTATTTCTTCCACCACCAAACGCGGCAGACAGTAGCCATGTGGAAGCGTTTACGCGCCATGCAGACCATGTCTGCCTTTTGTTTTCCTTTCAAAGCGCAGCATGTTAAAATCAAACATGAATGCCCGCTAAACACAAGCCCTGCAGCACCCTACCAGCGCAGCAGGGGCTCGCATGGCCTCTGCCACTGTTTTGCTGAGGAGCTCGTAACCCTCAGCTGCGGATAGGGTGGAAAAGACTGTGGTGCCCCTGGGCAACAACATATGTGGAGTTGTGGAATGCCTGAAAAACAACTAGGGGTTGTTTACAGAATGTTCTGAATTAGAGTTGTGTTGGTGTTGTGAAAGTGAAGTGTGCAGCAGAAGTTTTCTTTCTAACTGCAACAGACCTACGGATTCAGACCCTCACGAATTGTCGATGTCACTATTTTGATAACAGGCATCAAAATCCTTGATGACCTGATGAAGAACCCTAGACGGTTCTAAAGCGGTTTTCTTTTCCAGAAGTGTGCTTAATGTTTTATTCTGGGAGATGAACCACAACAAAGTGAGTTCATATATATTTATATTAGTATGTTTAATATTTATATAAAAAAAATTGAGATTCAGACCTTAAATGCCTCCTGTGTACTACCGACCATCCTCTCTCATCTTAGCGTGTGCCTATGTGCATGGACTGGATTCATAGGACTGTGTTTCTGTTGGTGAGTTTCCAAATAAATGTAAAAAAAAAAAATAGTGTAAAACCTCAAGCAAGATGAAAATTCAACACACTCCTTCTATTGAAGCCAATGTTATCAAACAGTCTTTAATCTTATGTGGCAGGTATTTAAAAAAGTGTGCCAGTCCACTACAGACTGCTTGTGGCCCCAATAAACAATGAATAACAAATATTCAAGCTGTAGTTTGGACAAAGAACACAAAATGTTGCTCTTATCCAGTCTGCTGTATCAGTCCAGACTCTGTTAAATCTGCTCTTGGCCATTTTGTGAGGAAGTTTTGTTTATTCACCTCAGCTGCTAAGGTGTGGGCTTCTTCTTGGTAATACATTTCTAAAATATAGGAATGCAATAATTATTTCCATGTTTGAACTCTAAAGGGTGAAAGAGAACCCCTATTTAAAATTAAATTCCCAAATATATTTCATTTCTTAGTTAAAATTAGATTGCATGAAAAATCGTAGTTATGGTGTCAATACAAAACTACAAAAGCCGTCTGCTTACATACACTCCAGACTAATATTTTGTTCAAATTGATATGTTTCAACAAACAGTCATTGATCTGCACTTCTTATTTTTTAACTTGACAGCCCATGTCCAACAGTGAGGATAAGACATAAATAAAACTGCACGTCAATTTATTCTCATGGTGTGCATTGAGAAATCAACATGCTGATTCACAGTAGTTTGCATTTAAAATAGAACTAAGAATTAAACTAGAAGTATGAATCAGTGCGGTGGCGGTGCATGACAAGACAGGTCTCTAGAATAAGCTTTTCTAAATCAGATTTACAACCAGAAAAAAATAATCACACCAGAAGTACCAGGAATCTCTGTATGGGCAGGCAGTCTTTTTGATAACATCTGGATCACAATAGTATGTCGTTCAACATTGGGGTGTGGAAACCGCATCTGGTGTCTCAATTCTTGGGAAAGGCAAGTTTCCCTGAACTTCCTCTATTCCTTGGAAAAGTTTGTCAGAAAACCCCCTAATGATATGGAAGGTATAATCTGTCCTGCTTAATTGACTTGAGAGCTTGTGTTCAAGTCTAAACACTGAATTGAAAACAATCCTGCTTGCTGACGAGTCCTGGCAAATTTGCTTCTGGGTTCACAAAGGCCAAAAGACATTCCGATTCAAAAGACATTACCAAGAAAACTTTTTTCATAATAATTTCCTTTCTTATTAAGCTTCCATATAACCTTTAAACTGCATTAAATAACTGCTCAACACAAGACAATGCCATTGAGAGCGCTTAAAGGTGATTTACGGTTATTACCTTAAACTCCACATCATTTCTTTTTTTTTTTTTTTGCTGAATTTCAGCAGGTTGCTTCCATTTGTTAGGAGCTATGATTGCAGGCGCAACTTTTGACTAAACAGTACGAGCCTGGGATTGCACACTGCAATTTCGCAGAGGTGTAACAACTGCATTGTTAATAACAATTCTTGAAATTTCAGAACGAGCCTTAAGAAAATCACCACCAGAGATACCATCAAACTAACATACGCTATACAATGGGGTCTTCATGTCAAAATGTTCATGAAAAAAAAGTAGTACGAGATGTCATGGGTGTGTTGATGCAGTAAATCACATAACGAATCCATGCCAAAGCCATCAAAATGTGCCTCACAATGATTTCCCTGAGGGCTCTGGCTTTAGCATGATGGTCTAATTACTACAATGTGAACATGTGTATACACTACATCAAGAAAAATTCAGATTCGTTCTGATTGGTTTGTTTTTATGTCAAATCCAATAATTACAAAAAAAAGCCATTATACAGTTTCACAATAACAATTTCGATCCCGTCTCTTTATGTTGAGAGGGTCGACCATATCTTCAGACCACCCATTTCTCCGTCCTTGGCACGACCTTGTGGACGAGCCCCTCCCCAAGGACACTGAAGTCGAGCAGGATGGCCTCCACGTTTGGCACGGTGGAGGGTTTGTCTTCTGTCACCTCCACACGTCGGGCACCCATCATCCCCGTCTGAGAGGAGAGAGGGGGGGGGGGTTTCACATTTCTTTGGATTTGCCCTTCATATTGATTCCAAAGACAAAGCTTGTATTGTGTGTGGGGAACTATGTGAAAAGTTCAGGAAACATTATGAAAACATAGCTGTGTTGTACGTCATCTTATAAGTAAATAAAAAGAACACCACTGTCAAGTTGGAAGAAATTTGAGGTAATTGGAAGAGCACCCTACAGCAACTATTTTAAAGCAAGTCGTCTTCAACCTCATGCAGCTAGAGCAACATGCATGTGTGCATGCGTGTTGAACCAGACCACAACACATCTACCCATTAATCTCCTCAGACACCCATTACACCAACCTTAAATGGATGTGGGGTGAAGGCCTTTGGTTTCCATACCACCGCAATAACTGTACCGCCATAGGGGTCACAGAAGAACAGGGCGACGTCTCCAAAAGCTTCCTGGAAAAGCCAACAGAATTGATCTTAGCCTCGAACACAAATACAACACAAACAAATTCAGAGAAGGCATCTTCTGTCTTTCAGTGAGACCCAACGTCCCATTTCCAAGAACAAAAGGATGCAGGGAACGCTGCACACTGGGATACGTTTCTCCAACTGCGTCATCCTGACGACAAGACACATACACACACACACACACGAGTGGGAGGCTGGCTGGCTGACTCACTCGGAGCTCTATAAGGTACAGGCTGACGGGGTCAAAGTCGACCACGGGCAGCGCCCCTCCGGTCACGGAGCCCTCGTAGATGCCGCGGGGAGGGGGGTGGTTCGGGGGATCCACCGCACTCTCCACCAGGGGCACCTGCTTGGGCCTCAGGTAGATCAAGACGTCGTACGCGTCCAAGGGCGGTCGGAAGGCCACCTAATGACAGACAGACAGAGAGAAAGAGGCAGAGAGAGAGAGAGAGAGAGATGAATGAAAATCATATACAACCAACATGGCACATGATCCACTATTCCAGTCTCCTAGGGGTCATTCATTAAGTGAATAGAGCTCACATACAGAATGACAGATGCCATTAGTGATTTAGCTGGAGTGTCAGACGCTCCATCAATCTATCCAGGACAGGAGGTATGTGAATATGGATGAACTCCAGATCAGAGTATGGATGTTTCTTCTCTGGTGTGTGCATGAACATGTATGTGAGAGCCAGGGCCCACTGATGACCTGTGTGTGTGTGTGTGTGTGTGTGTGTGTGTGTGTGTGTGTGTGTGTGTGTATGTGTGTGTGTACACACTCACCCGCACATCTTGTGTCAGTGTGGCGTCTGTGAGCTGTGCCTCAACAACATGGAGGCTCTCCGCTGCCACAGTGATGATGCGCTGCAGCATCTGAACACAGAGGGGGGAGAGATTTGATGACCTAAACCACACATAAACCAGCCTGAGGCGCTGTTCAGACGCCACTTACAGTCATTTGCCAAACAAAAGCAACAGAGCTATTAAATACACGCCTCTAGAAGGAACTAGCAGAACACAAGATGGAGATAAACAATCCCATGTTTATGCTATGGCCTCACTGGCGAGAGGAAGGAGTTAGCTTGGTACATAGCATGGGATGAGTTCACATTCATTTACATTTTAGATTATAAATACTATATATACTTTTAGGGAGGATTCTTGGTTTGTCTCCATGTCGGCTGATTAGCAGTTCTGTGGTCAAGATGTGTCTTTGGGGAGTAACCCAAGCTATCTGTGAGTTCTGAGAGTCTGATGAAGGACTGGAACCCCACTGGAAGTGGAGCCCCGCAGGGGAAGCATCGGGAACAAAGGGATACCTGTACTGAGGGAGCATCTTTGGTCCACATGGACTGCTTCCTGTCGGTCGGCGTGGCGATGAACATGGTAGGCAGGGATTCTCTGGAAGCTACAAAGTCATTCTTGATCTCTGTGTAGTCTGCCACTGCGGAGGAAAACAGGACAAGTCGGAACGCATAAATGACCACCAATGCAGAAGGCATTCAGATCTAAACTGGCAATCTGAAGAGTCACAGTGGTGATGAAACAGATGCCTTCAGGTGCGAGTTTATAAACAATGAGAGCCCTTGGGTGCGAGGTAGTGGCTGAATGAGCATATTGCCTGTGGTTTCTTAGGGAGATTATGAGTGCAGGAGAGGAGTGGGAGTGTGTCTGGGGAGAGCTGAAGGGTACCTGTGAGCTGGCTGTTGAGGTTCACCACCAGCGGGCTGTTCCTCCAATCGAAGGAGGAGAGCAGGTGAAGGAACCTGAGGAACCCAACCTGAGGAGAACTGAGAGACAGAGAGAGGGAAGAAAGGAGACAGAGAAAGAAAGACAGAAAGGAAAGGAAAAGGCAGCAAGAGAGTGTGAAAGAGAGAGGTGGATAGAAAACCACAGAGAGAAGAAGAGGAGGAGGAGGACGTGTGAAAGAGAGAGGAATAAAAACAAAGACACCAGTGAGTAGGTGGATGAGTAACGCACCATGCTCGCGGAAATGCAGTGAAAAAAGTCTGGTTGATACAAGCCCCTGGAACATTGCTGTGTCTGACATGGATAAGAAGCTACCCCAAAGCCAGACTTGTTGATAAATGGCCAGGCCAAATACAAAACAAACTCGACCTCAAAAAGCTGTGCGCTCGACATGGATGCACATCATCTTTTGTGGGATGGAGTTAACTTTTCTTAGCATAACGTAAACACATGTTCAGTCTTCCTTTCCTTTAATTCCTTTCCTGCCTTTTGTAAATGTGCCTTCACATGCAGCAGGGTTACCACAAATGCGTATGCCACAGACGCTACTTATAATCTGCATGCCACAGGCCTCAAGCTGATTATGGGGGCTATGGCAATGATGTGCCCTGACAGCGGACACTGCAACCTCTAGCCCTTGCTGAAAGGAGGAAGGGCATAGTGTGGACTGACAGACAGGAAAGAGGGAGGGAGGGAGAGAGAGAGGGGGGGGGGAAAGGGTCACTGAGGTGACGGCCATCTCACCTGGGAGGGGTATGAGGTGCGGGGTGCAGGAAGAGGTAGGCCACGAGCAGGTCGGCTGCGTCCTCACAGACGTCTGCGCTGAACAGCTGCGCTCCCAGCCACCGCTTCGCCAGCCGACACACCGCCCCGAAACACGGGTGCTGCTGCTGGAGGCTGGGGGAGGGGGTTAAAAACTCCATTAATGTGTGTGCTAAATTAGAACTAGTATTTGTAGTAATGCGTGTTTGTGTGTATCTGTGTAGGCTCTCATATGAGCTAGACAGAGGTTTGTGCTGGACATATGTGAGGCAGACCCATATATTGCACAGTGGAGTAGTTGTTCTGGTGAAAAAGAGCTGGTGTGATTGAGTGTCTGTATGCGTACGTGGTTCACGTGGAGTCACTGAGTCACATAACGTGCTTCTACCGAGGTGGTGTGCAAGTGTCTGCTTGCTGGAGTAATGCAGGATGACAAGGAGGTCCAAGAATGTGAATTTGTGTGTATCAGTTATACATATGCAGTATGCTACTGAATAGGTGTGTGTGTGTGCGTGTGTGTGTGTGTGTGTACCCACGCATTGTGATAGTGAGTAGGGTGAGCGAGTTTGTGTGAGTGTGTGGTGGTCTTACCCAGCATGCTGCTGGTGAGTAGGGGTGAATATGTGTGTGTGTGTGTTAGGGCTGGGCGGTATGACGGTATATACCGTGCAACGGTAGAAATGTGTCTACCGGGAGAGATTTGGCCATACCGTTTCAACCGCGGTATACTCTTATTTTGAAATCCAATCGATTTATTTTTAGATAATGACCTCCGAACTATACTTCATCCCTCTTATTATACAGTAACTCGCCAAAACAATAGACATTCCTCCAAAAATACCTCTTTAACGATTTTGAAGCCGTTTTGTGATTTCTGCTGAGAAATAAAATAGAACTCTAAAGTTTCAGGTGTTGCGTAGCAACCCATTACTTCCCGTTACGTTAAATGACCAGACTACTTGCGGAATGATATGAAAGATGGTCAGCCGTCATTACATTTTCGCAGCAGTGAAAATAAAGAAATTAGACCTGCGAACGTTGGGGTGGCCCATTCAAATCAACGGAACTTTTTTGAACATTCTGAAGAGCCGTATAATACGATACCCAGTACAATTTTTAAGCACATAACCTGCAAGGACTGTCATGCCTACTTGTTGAGTAATCCTCGACTGTTGGGCAAGATTCAATATACTGAAAAATATGGACTGAAAAGTGTCTAGTGTAGGCATTTATTTTTCAGTATTTCAAAGTGAATGAGCTGTGAGAGCACAAGAACAGTGAGCGTCTAGCAGCGATTATCATAGACATACATGTATGTATGTCAACGGCGATTACGGCCAAACCAACGAGATTCTAAGTAATATGGAGACAAAACTTTTTTTGGTACTCCACGTAGATCATAAACCCTTGAATATAAAAACGACTCAGTGAAATCGGTTGAGAAATATAAACGCTATCTATAGTGCTTTTTATCCAGAAAAACTGCAGCTCCATCATTTACTTGCGTCTGTTTACAGACCAATCATCACCTCGTCATCACGTTAGCACGTCGCAGCAACGGGCTGAGGCGGTCAATGGAGCGTCTATGTGTCTATGTGTAATGGCCAACTTCTTAATTTTTTTATTTTAATATGTGGCCATATAAAGAAAATATCTCATCATTATTGCGTTAACATATGGACACACATTGAAAAGAAAGTTTTAACTCTTGAGTTATCTTCTGAAAGTACATTAAAGAACCACTGAAACATAAGCACTGGACTAAATGCCACAGAAAGATTTTTCCTTTTTCTTTTTTTTTTTACATACACTTTGCTTTTATTTTACTATTTAAAGATTCAATGGATACTGGCCACTATTGCTTAGGCCAATAGCCTATTGAGGCAGTATTGTTTCTGCACCTTAGTGTTTTTAAGGGTCAATAAATAAATGTCTGTGGACACATTTCGCCACCGCTGAAGTGTCCTCTTTTTCAAAAACCCAAATCTGGTCACCCTACGTATAATAAACCGTGATATATACCGTAACCGTGATATAAAATTACAAATACCGTGATAGAAGATTTTGGTCATATCGCCCACCCCTAGTGTGTGTGTGTGTTCATACCCATGCAGCATGATGGTGAGTAGGGGTGAGTGTGTGTGTTCATACGCATGCAGTGTGATGGTGAGAGGGGTGTGTATATGTGTGTGTGTGGTCTTACCCCTGCAACGTGCTGGTGAGTAGGGGGTTGTGAGTGTGTGTGTGGTCTTACCCATGCAGCGTGCTGGTGAGTAGGGGTGAGTGTGTGTATATGTGTGTGTGTGGTCTTACCCATGCAGTGTGCTGGTGAGTAGGGGTGAGTGTGTGTCTTTGTGTGTGCGTGTGGTCTTACCCATGCAGCGTGCTGGTGAGTAGGGGCCTGTGCTGGGTCTCCAGCTCCAGGGCCTGGGCCTCGGGGTTGTCCCTCATGAGCAGCATCCCGTCTGGGGACACCACCTCCCTCAGGATCTGCGGCTCACGCTGGTACGCCACCTGGATCCGGAATGCCAGCCCGTCCTGTGAAAACACACACAATTAACCACACACCAGTATGTTGGCTAGAATACACACTAATCTTTGACACGAGCTTCTCTCTCTCGCACACACACACACACACACACACACACACACACACACACACACACGAGATAAGCTACCTTCCAGACGTCCAGGTGTGTGGCCGTGGGGTTGCAGGGGTACTTGTGTGTGTTCCTCAGCAGCTCTGCCAGGCGGATGTGGAACGCTGCCTTGATGTGGCGGATGGCCAGACGGTCGTGTGGCCACTTGCCACTGCCCTCCATGTGACAGATCACTGCGCGCGTGCACACACACACACACACACACACGAACACACACAGCAATGAAACACTGAGACACACTGTATATGCCTGTTTTGACTAGCACACAAACATAGCAAATCCGCTAGATCAGAATGCCACTAGCCCACTGTGGCCCTGGGGCGAGTGACTGCTCTGCGGTGTGCGGCTACCTTTGATAGGGGTGATGTAGACAGGGCAGGGCTTCCCCTCCTGAGGCACGAGAGCGCGGCTGTTCTTCTCCCGGGCAAAGCGCTTGTAGTCCAGCCGCACGGGGACGGGGGGAACGACCTGAGCGACGGAGGGAGAAAGGGAGAGAGAAAGAGGGAGTGAATCGTCCGAGAGAGGAAGCGTCATTCGGGTCTGAAAGCATTTTGTTATTTATGGTTTTCCTCTGGTTTTGGTTTTCGGTCTGGTGCTCAACAATCCGTGTGTGTGTGTGTGTGTGTGTGTGTGTGTGTGTGTGTGTGTGTGTGTGTGTGTGTGAGAGTGTGTGTGAGTGAGTGTGAGTGTGTGCGCGCTTTGTGGTGAAAATGCATACTAGGAGTCTAGGAGAATCTATGCACATTAGAATGGTATGAAAATTTCACATTGCAATTATAGTGACCAAAATGATCAGGGTTTGGGGGAGTGGGGGGAGTAATGGTGCTATTGATAAAATGTGCTGAAAATCAGAGTGGTGGTCACACTAATCCCCCTCCACAGAAGCAGCTTTCGTGCCGCACGCTCCATGCATGAGACAACCATCTGGGTCACTCCATGGGAAGTCAACAGACGCCAGAGGTCTTGATTTCCATGCAACATGGCTTCAGCTTTGGCACCATGCTCCACTGGAGGAATGGCAGTTTCAGTTGTACTGAAGACTGTGACAAATTGGAGTATCAAAAATGTTTTAATTATTTTTAAACGAATCAAAGGAGCCAATGGACATGGAGCATGGTGGCAAAGATGAAGCCATGTCATACGAAAACAAGAACTGTACAACTGTGACAAAGACAAAAGTACTGAACTAAACCAAGAGCAACTACTGATATCAGCTTGCAAATAGGGCTAAGCAAGTATGAACAGGTACACCAGAATAGCAGGGCCTCACGACTATGTGCTTCTAAAACATAGCTACTGAACCATTACAATTTATGCGTAAGTTTATTAGATTACTGGTATAATCTGTACACAGTGCATTCAGCAAGTATTCAGACCCCATTGCTTTTTCACATTTTGTTATGCCTGGAGAAGGCTAAAAGATCATTTCTACTGCACTGAAGGTTCCCAAAAGCACAGAGGCCTCCATATTTTCTTCAATTGAAAAACCAGGACCCTTCCTAAAAGCTGGACGCCCAGCCAAACTGAATAATCGAGGGAGAAGGGCCTTGGTAAGGGAGGTGACCAAGAACCCAAATCATGTTGGCAGAGTTCCAATGCATGAAATCATTTTTTAAATACAATTTTCAGCAAGGCATAACTTGGCAAATATGCAACTGTGGGACAATTCAAAGTTAAAAGACATCTAATAGTGTAGAGAAACCCCTGAATCCCTCATTTTTCGCAACACTTGTTTTTTGCAGTATAATTAGGGCTACAACCCCTTTTCAAAGCCTCAAAAACACAGAAACTAAAGAAGATACAAGCACAATATTTTGCACACCTGTTGTTGGGTACGATGACATTATTTACATAAAGTATGAATCAAATACAAGGTGGTCAGTCGGGGAAAACTAAAACCGGTTGATGAAACGGAATTACCCATTTTTAATCAATATCTCGATTATAAATCCGGCACATTCATAGGAGTCAAACAGCCTTCCTTGTTAGCGGTGTAGATTTCTTCCTATGACGGTAAGGAAGATCTCTGCCGTCCATCATAGCTTTACTGAAGCAGACTAGAGGATCAGGCCCACACTGAACACGGTCTCAGCATGGCTGGATACTTTGTGGGGAGACTGTCAGCTAACTGGGGTTGGTTCTGGACAGGAGGCCATTTACCACAAAGCCTTGGCTTTTTCAAACACAGTAATCTGATACAGCTAATTATAGAGACAAGAAGTTATAGAGCAATTAGAAATTGAGACAGCATAATTACCACAGGATATTGTACTATATTTAACAGTCGCGCTGTGTGAGCGTGTGTGTTTGCTTGCTTGTGTATGAGACTGACCTGTATGCATCTGAGGGCAGGATGAGCCTCTTATACTATGGTGATGGAGAGTGTGCTTCTGTCTGTGTGTTGCTGTCTGTGTGTTTCTGTCTGTCTGTCTGTGTGTACAAGAGGGCATGGAGAGCCTTTTACATTTAGGTGATTCTGTGTCTGTGTCTGTGTGTGCAAAAGAGACAGTATGTGTAGGCTGTGGCATGCTTATAAGCTATGAATGCTTATAGGCACACACATATCTGGGTGTGTGTGTGTGTGTGTGTGACTGACCTGTGTGTATCGGAGGGCAGGGTGGGCTCCCTGGACTGAAGTGATGGACAGGGGCAGATTCTCCAGCTGCCACAGCTTACGGCTCAGGTCATCATAACTCTGAACAACCTTCAGGCTCTCCTCCTCTCCTGTGCCACAGTTCTGTAGGACGAACACACACACACGCGCACGCACACGCACACACACACACACACACACACACAATGAAATCACATACCTGAATAAATTATACATGTTAAACAGTGCATGCATTCAAAGAGCCTTTGTTCTTATAAAGACCAGTGGACCCATCATGTAATATCTGGCATCATGATCAAACTACTAATGCAGCACTGACTCCTTCTGGACAAAAGTGGCATAGCTGTTGAGAAACTTTACAATGCATTTATTTTTATTTCCCTAGAATGTTGTGCCCTAGAGTTAGTCAAAAATAAAATAAAAAAAATATTTAAGAAAAACTAAACTGATAAAGTCCTTCTTGAATTAGAGACCAGGAGAAATGTATATACCATTCATCGGCTAAGACTAAGACTAAATATTACAGGTGCAAGACCTACCTCTTGTCGCACTATAATGACATCATCAAGCAGCCCTCCAACGTAACGGATACAGGAGGAGGGTATATCAGCATGACTGGGAGAAGAAAGAAAATAACCAACACTTAAACTTGTTTCTAATGGAGGTCAATGTTGAGGTTCTTCCCATCTAAACATGTAGTTTGTTAATGTTGAGTGCTGACATTTCATCACTGTTCTCCCCCCCCCCCGCCCTTTACAAACAATCCAAGTGTCTTATCCTAACCAAAATGTAATTTCAGCCTTTCTGTCCTAAGCGTTCAACTCTTCCCATGTCATTGTACCCAGAGACACTGCTAAAGAGAGACGGAGGCAGGTGGAGCTCACAGCTGCAGCAGGTGGCTGATGATCTGCTGAGGCACCAGCCTCTTCAGGCAGGCGGTGGAGGCCTCCCACAGCACCGCCTCGGTGATGGAGCCGTCCTGGAAGCGCCGCAGCTCAGAGCGATCACCCCACAGCTGACGAAACTCTTCAGCCTGGGGAGAGAGAGACACACACACACACACACACACACACACACATACATTCATGTGGAGGATAAGACACCATACTGAGGGAAAGCATTCACATATGACTGGCTTGAAGAAATCACACAGGCATGGTGAAACTGAATCCTGCTAAACCTAGTAGAGCAGAGACACAACAATGTAAAAGTGAAGAGTTCAATCTTCATACAGCACACTGCCTAATCAAACTCCTAATTACTGTAATCTGCCTCATCTAAAACAAAATAATTGAATAAACCACACATAAATAAAGGGGGGGATGGGGGTCACTGATGTGCAGTGATGCTAACCTGTGGACTGTCTGCAGGAGGTCCCTTCTCCAGCACAGAGGCCAGGTGGTCTGATTTGAGCAGCAGGCCAAAGGACAGGGGCGGCTGGTCTTTGTGTTTTGGGGGCTCACTGGTAACTGGCCACTGCAGAGCAGAAACATCACATCATCCACAAAATCACAAACAGCCTACTAACACGGGCATGTCAAGAGTGAAAACTGTACAACTGTTAGCTCATCTATAATTAGTTAGTATTAACTTTGAGTATCAGCATTTTTATGTGTTTATAATCATCATCATGGGAGCTTAATACAGGATCTGTTGCACACGAGTAATCAATAATACTATTCTGCATCAACCTATATACCATGACGGTACCAAGAAGCCTCACCTCGAGATCAGGAGCCAGTGAGTGGGCAAGCAGGTGGACCCGTTCTCCTAGTCCTCGTTGCAGGAGGGACAGCAGAAGAGGCAGCGCAGTGCGGACGTAGTTCCCACTGTGGTCCATGAGCTCGCTGAAGAGATTGAGCTTCTTGCACGCAGACTGCATTTTCGCCAGCCCAGACAGCCTGACAGACAGAGAGTGAGAGGAGGTGAATTGTATGGAAGAGATTAGGAATGGGACACACCAGTTATGGAGAATAAGGGTGAGATGAGATATCAATATATAGGCAATTCAGGGACATAGGGACATAGTTCAACACAGCTGACATGGTGCAAGGATGATTGATCTTTGTACATACAGGCAATACATTATATGTGGTTTGAGAAATTCCATTTGGAGTTACAAAATTCATGTTACAAATGTAGCCCCCACTGCTCCATTGCCAATCTACCTAATTAGAGGAGAATTGGTTTTCCAGCACCAGACACTGACATTACTCGGCGTAACCAGGCCAGAGTGATCTCTCTGCTACTCACTGGAAGACGTGGTCGTAGGTTCTGATGAGAGGTTTGGCAGTCATTAGCAAGGCCTGGAAACTGTCCATGGTCGGGTCGTCCCAGAACCGCACCGACAGCGAAGCTTCGTGCTGGATCTGTGGGAGTGTGCGATTGCGTTAATATCCAACTCTCCCACGATCATTATTAACGTCTTGAACAGTCCACGCGGCCCGCCATCGGCTTACAGAGGGTTAGTGTCGATGCAACGTCTCACCTGTTTGTAGGTATGGGCTGTGATATCAGCACACAAGTTCAGGTGTCCAGAGGGGTCAACAAACACCACTGGGAATGCACTGTGGAAGTCTGAGAGACTGGGCTGATGGAGGGGGGAGGGGACATAAAGAAGAAGGTGGGTGATTGGTGGATGGCTTACAAATGAAAAATGAGAAGACAACACAGGCCTGACATGATTGGACCTCAGATAAACAACTCACAGCTGTTGAGTCGGGGCTTCTGGCCAGGGTGATCCCATTCTCTGTCAGGTCTGTTGAAGCTGAGAGGAGTACAAATCAAGAGGTTCACATGCAAAGACACCACACAACAGTGAAACATGGAGATTTCATTTAATTGTAAGAGGGTCTCTAGAGCTAGATTTTAAGTTTTTAGTCTCTAAGGGGAGTTAACAACAACAACAACAAAAAAGAGAGTTCAAAGGAGTGTAGAAACTAAGTCCTCACCTAGGAAGTGCAGGGTATTCCTGAGCAGCTGATATGCAGACATGTGGTTGCTGACTTTATGAGACGTAAGAAGGTAGGACACCAACATCGACGCAAGAAACCCACCAAAACACCCAGAGCCCTGAATGGAAAGGTGA